>NC_134480.1:15725596-15746587 GCF_964194025.1 Convolutriloba macropyga
AATTTTAAATTTCAGTAAGTCTTGTAATTTTGATAAGGTCAATATTACCGGTTTTATATTTTTTTATGCCAGCGCAGTGTCAGCAAAACGAAAGTCAGTGGATGGGTCAGTCTTAATGTACTCACATTCATCAATGCATTGTGTTTTCAAACCACGAAGCTGAGGAGTCCTTTCTCTTTATATCCGCAACATATTCTTTTTTTGACCACAGATAACGGGACTGCTTTTTATGTGATGTTCATCTGATCTGGTTTGATAAAAAATTTTGAAATTTCTTTTTTCGTTGCGTATATTATGCACAATATAACCTTAAAATGTGTCTAAAGTCTGGTAGTAGGCCCCCTCATTTCATAAAATTGAATACAATTATAGTTACATATCTATAAAAAAGTTAACCATCGAGTTGAATCAATATGAATTTCTTAAGGTAATCGATGATAATTTGACAAAAAATTTTCAAGAATAATTAATTGACTCTATTTGAGGCTATTGTACTTTTTAAAAGCCTTCAAAATTTTGGGATTACCTATATGTGATTCTTTTCAGATCTACTGCACTGCTTATCAATGAATTTTTGGACGCCATAGAAGTATTTGAAATTTGCTCGCAATTAATCTTTTCTTTGCTTTCCTGATTTTTTGCCTAACTCAGTTTGAGTATAAAGATCTCAGTGATATTGAGAAATGTTTTTCGCACGATTATAGGATACAGTTGGAAAACAATCGCTAGAAGAAAAACAAGGAAAAATTTCTGTTGAAAAGTACTCAACTTCTCCAGCCATGTTCTCTTGCATAGAACAATTGTATCCTTTTTGCCTGAAACTGATTCAATCCAATAATTCCAGCTGTCTTAGAAGAGGCAGAATTTGAAAATGGTATAGAAGAACAGTCATTATGAGAGACATGCATGAAAGACATCCAACAATATGAGCCGCAAAGTAAAGCTCAATTGCATTAACGGTTGCATCAAATCAATTTTTCGCTAATCAATTTTTTTCGGAGAAAAATTTTGTTTATTTGCTAGCAGCAAATTTGTATTTTAACTGAATGCAGTTCTGATTCCACATTCTTAACCTTCTTTGTGCATGTCGTATGCACTTTTAAGGTCAATTTTTGGACATCTGCTTGAAACTGGGTTTAGGCAAGTTTCGTATTTTTGAGTTGGTCAAAATACCCGTTTGACCATATTTACTAATCCCAGGGAGCGTTTGTTAATTAAGAGAGTCAGTTTAAGGGGTCTGACTGAACATGCAGAGGGGCTCTGTGAATGAATTAATCCTCATCAAGTCATTTGGTTTCAGAAACAAGACTATGAATTTGACATTCTTCATTTAACCGCAACAGATTCCATTAGATGTCCAAAGAGAGTTGAACTATTCTAACATAATTGTAGGGATGCGCTTTTAATTTGGTTTTGAAAATTTTAATGGTTTTCCTTCAATTGATAAACTTATGCCTACTATAGCTGTACAAAACATACAGGACACATATTTGTAAAACGATGACAGTAAGCCCCTCAATTTACAGCTGATATATATTCATTGAGAAAAACACTCTGAACTTCCTAAAGACATCAATAAATAATTAATAACTGAATTTGAGATTGTTAATCGGCTGATGTACTAGGCGACTGATTTTTCAAAGACTTCAACAGAAATGGAAATTTTGTTTTATATTTTACTATTTTCAGAAATGAAGCCCTGCTTATCAATAAACCTTTCTTCCAATTCCATTTATGAAGCTTAAATTTTTTTAATCCCTATTAAAGTGATACGTGGTTATCTTAATCATTTGTTTGGTCTGTTCTTGATTTTTTGGACACATGTTCAAACGGTCTCTTTGTTTACTTCCGTTTCCATTCTTACTTCAGTTTGGTTTTGAGGATCTCCAAAAAATACTGTAACAAAAGTTTCACGTGATGGGCCGCCTCGTTTCATACAACTGAATATGAGTTATTCATTGAAAAA
Organism: Convolutriloba macropyga; assembly: GCF_964194025.1. Classification (NCBI taxonomy): domain Eukaryota; kingdom Metazoa; phylum Xenacoelomorpha; order Acoela; family Convolutidae; genus Convolutriloba; species Convolutriloba macropyga. The sequence continues at coordinate 15,727,563 of NC_134480.1, forward strand.
ACCACTCTGATTTCCCCAAGATACCAGTAACGGTTTGACAAAAAGTTTGTTCGAGTTTAAATATCTGCTGCTGTTATAGGCAAAGGATTTTTGAAAGACTTCAAAAAGTTGGGATTTTTGTTTTTTACTTCTTTCAGAATTGAAACATTGCTCATCAATAAACTCTTGATTGATTTCCAATCCTCCGTTTCCGCAATTAAACAACGTTTCCACGATTAAACTTCTTTTTCGTTTGAGAAAAAAAATTAAATTTTTTCCTCCTTTTAAAATGATGTGCGGTTATCTGAACTTTTTTGAAGTCTTTTCTTAATTTTGTGGCCGAAACAAATATACGACCGGTCTCATCGATTTCTTCTGTTTCAGTTCGGCTTGAAGATCCCCCAGAAAACTTTAACAAACGGTTCAGCTGCTAGAATTGAATACATAAGCCAATGAATTGAATACATAAAACTATGGGCTATTTTCCATGATAGTGTATTCTCTTTTTCCAGCCAGCTGCTCTCTTTCCCTCTCTCGTTCTCTCTGAGCACAATTGTCCCCTCTGTCTGAGGACAATAGCACCATTTGTTGCTGAAATTGACTCAATTCAATAATTCCTGCTATCTCAAAAGCTACAGAATTTGAAAATTGTACAGAATAACAGTCAGAATGAGACACATGCATAATTTAAGTCTTATATGCATATGAGAAATAGATGTTATATTTAGTCTTAATAGTTGCAGCACATAAATATGATGTCTTTTGCAAAATTTTTTCTAAATAATTGCTAACATTTTCCTGTTTTCCATGAGTGCAGTTTTGATTCGACAACTTCTAGCTTCCTCAGTGTATGTCTTCCTCATTTGAATAAAAAATATTAGGACATCTGTGTTTCTGCGTTCAAGATTAATTTTCGCGGAAGCTGTTATTTTTTGGGTCAGTATTATCAGTATGGCATTAGTTTTTAACCAACATAGTGTTAGGGAGACAATAGTTAGTTGATGGGTCAAACTTTATATGCACAACGGATCTCGGAAGGATATGATCCTCGTCAAGGCATGCTGCTACCAAACAACCATTTTTTGAGTCCAAATCACCATTTTTTCATCCGCAACAGATGCACTTATTTATTTGTTTTCCCACAGAACGTTTGACTAGTTACCTGTGCTTTTAGAGCTTTGCTTCTGATTTGTCAGAAAAAAATTAGAAAATTTCTGTCAGATTGCATTGATTATAAAGGAACACAGTAGGTCTACTTATTGAAGCTCTGGTTAATTTTCACAGACAATTTTTTTGAGGAAAAAAATTGTTTTGAATATCTCAAGTTGGTGGTAACGAACTAGCAAAAAAATTTTCAACAGTATGTTTTTCTTGCTGTTCCGCGTATCTTCTTTTCAAGAGGTCTGCTTTTTAAAACTTGGGATTTTGTTCTGCTCATATTTTTGAAACTGCGGTACACCTCCAAAGACAATCCATTGTTATTGCGTTTCCGTACCTAAACGTTTTATTACGTCCGGTCCTTATTTCAAACGTTCAGATTGATTTATATAAAGGTTTTTCTATCAATTTCTGCCGCTTTTTTCTCGTCCTCCATTTTGGTTTCAAGAATTGCATCAAAAACGTAACAAAATTTTTTAACCAGTGAAAATATACATTTGAATGTCAATGGCTTCAAAAGGCAACAATAAATATTTTTAGGCTAGTGTACTCTCCTTCTCCAAACAAGTTCCCTCGTTAGACTCTGGTATGAATATTTCCTGCAATTAATTCAAGTCAATAATTCCAGCTGTGTCAGTAGGAAAACAGTTGCAACAGTTGAAAACAGCTACAGTTGGAAAACAATGGCTAGAAAAAAACAAGGAAAAATTTCTGTTGAAGAGTACTCAACTTCTCCAGCCATGTTCTCTTGCATTGAACAATTGTATCCTTTGTGCCTGAAACTGATTCAATCCAATAATTCCAGCTGTCTTAGAAGAGGCAGAAATTGAAAACCGTACAGAAGAGAAATCAGTGTGAGAGACATGCATGAAAGACATCCGAGTTTATGCTTATGAACAGTAAAACTAATTTTTCGTCTTAGTAACTGGAGAACATAATTAACGTATTACAAAAACACAGAAATGCAAGATCCGAGAAATTTTGTTTAACGAGGGAATAAAATGAGCTGTAATAATAAACTCGATTGTATAAACGGCTGCATCAGGGCAGTTTTCTCTGCAATCAAGATTTTTTGGAATAATTTTTGTACGTTTGCTAGCAGCAAATTGGTATTTTTGTTAAATGGAGTTTTAATTTCACACTTTTTAGCGTCCTCTGTACATGGCCTCTGGATTTGAAAGGTCAAAATTAGAGCAGCTGCATAAGAAAAAAGGTCCGTTTTTTGAGCAAGTTAATACTACAACCTTGGTTTTATTCTAAAACCCAGGGAAGCGTTTGTCAAAAGCGAATCAGTTGGTTCCGTCTGGCTAGATTTTTTCAAAAGATAAATGAATAAATCCTCACCAAGGTGTTTCAGAATCAAAATTTTGAAACTGATGTTCTTATGTCCGCAACAGAATCATTTATTTGTCCATAGAGAGATTGACTACTCTTTTAGGCTTGTAGGGATGTGCTTCTTTTTTTACTTAAAAGTTTCAATGGAGTTGTGTTCCTTCAATCAAACTTTTTATGCATAATTTGCCCATACAAAACATATAGAATACATATTTGTTTATGAAATGGGTCCAAAAAAAGATGCCAGTAGGCCGCCTCGTTTTATACAACTAAACACTAATTTAGATAGCTAGTCTTAAAAATAAAATTTCATTGAGAAAAAACACTCAAAATTTGCCAAAAAAATTAATAATGATTAGACAAAAAAATTGTTTGATTTAAATATCTGCTGCTGTTCTAGGCAATTGATTTAAAAGAAATCAGCAAAATTTGGATTTTTTTTTAATTCTTTCAGAATTGAAACACTGCTTATCAATAAACTCTTGATTGACATGTAGTTCTCTAAAACATCGTTTCCGCAATTAAACCTTTTTTTAATTGAAAAAAACTTTGAAAGTTTTCCATCTCATACAAATTTCAACAAATGGCTCACATGATAGAAAATTAGAGTTGGAAGTCAATGAAACGAATATATATAATAACAAGGAGAATTTTCCCTGATAATGTATTCCCTATTTCCAGCAAGTTTATCTCTTTCTCTCTCTATCTCTCTCTCTCTCTTAAAACTATTGTACCGTTATTTCTTGAAAATGCCTCAAGTCAATAATTCCAGTTGTCTATGTAGCTGAAGGATTTAAAAACGGGACAGAGGAGCAGTCAGCTTGAAATACATGCATAAGATAAGTCTTATATGCAAATGAAAAAAAGGGGAAGATTTCGTCTCAATTGTTGGAGCACATAAATAAAACGCCCTACGGAAACAGTTTTTAAAATATTTGCTAACTGCTATTTTTTATTTTCCATGAGATGAGTTTTCATTCAACAGCTTCTAATTTCCTAAGTATTTGTCTTCCGCATTTTTAAAAAACAGTATTATGACATCTGCAAAAGCTTAAGTTTTGAGAAGTCCGGTTTTTTTATTAGGTCAGTAGTATCAGTAAGGCGTTAACTCCTTTTATCCGCCTAAGAAACACTTATTCATTTTTTTTGCCCACAGAGATCTTGACTACTTCTCTCTGCGTTTAGGGATATGCTTCTCTCATCTGCTGGTAAATTCTTGTCAAATTGCAATTCCTAAGCATAATTCACAATTAACATATATATATATATATATATATATATATATATAAATATGATACCAACAAGCATTGCAAAATAGTCTAGACGAGCGCAGTAGGTGGTATTTTTTTGTCTGTGACTACTTATTGAATTCATAGGTAGTTTTCTTCAACAATATTTTGTTTTTGAGGAAAAAATTTGTGAATTGATTATCTCCAGAACGCAGTAAAGAATTAGCAAAAATTTGTTCAACAATGTATTTTTGCTGCTGTTCTACGTAACTGTTTTCTTCGAAGACTTTAAAAACAATTGGGATCTCATCCTGTATATAGTTTTGAAACTGCTGCACTGCCTCAAATAGACTCTTAAACGTTTTATAGGTTTCTGTAAACATTGTTGAAAAAAAAAAGAAAATTACATTTGCATATGATGAATAGTTTTTTTTTCGAAAAAAATCCGCCTTAAATTTTTATGTTCATTATTTTACATTTCGATATGCGTTTTTCATGAATTTCTTCCACCTGTTTTTCTTCCTATTATTTGGTTTTGAGAATCACAATAATAATTCATCAAATTGTTCACACGGTGGAATGATCAGCAAGATTTTTTAGGGTAGTGTACTCTGCTTCTTCAGACAGGACCCCTCTTTAGCCTTTGGTATTAATTCCCGAAACCAATTCAAATCCACAATTCCAGCTGTCTCAATGGCTGCTAAATTCGAAAACCGTGCAGAGAAACAATCAGCATGAAAGGCATGCACATCACAAGTTTTTTTATGCCTATCGACAGTAAAGGTAACTTCTTGTCTTAAAAGATGTATCACATAAAGTTCGCTTTCTTAAACGCGCAGACGGGCAAGATCTCAGAAATTTCGTTTCATTCAAGAACAACATGAGTGGTAAATATCGGTTGCATAAACAGTTTCATCAAAACAATTTTTTGTACAATCACTCTTTTCGGGAATATTTTTTGAGTATTTGCAAACAACATTTCCTTTTCTTCATGAGTTTTGATAGTACTTTTTCTAGATTCCATTGTTCATGGGTTCTGCATTTGGCGCATTTGAAAACCAGTTTTAGGACAACTGCATCGGAATAAAATTCAGGAAATCTGGTAATTTTGATATGCTCAACAATACCCGTTTGGCATTATAATTTAGTCAACGTAAAGTTAGCGAGGTATTATTCAGCTGATGTGTCAGTATTGGTGCTCAACGGATCCGGGGTTGAAATATTCCTCATCAATGCATGCTGTTGGGGGCTGAAAGCCAAAACCACGGGGACCAAAAGCCAATTCCTCTTAAAACAGCAACAGATACAGATTTTCATTGAGCTCGATTACTTCTCTCAGTTTTTGGGGATTTGCTTCTGATTTGTTTAAAACAAACTTGATGATTTCCGTCAAATTGCATAACTTAAGCATAATTCACGCCTTTTATACAAATATGCATTTCAATTTATTCTAATTGCGGGCATTAGGTCCTCTCAAATGTGACTAATTATTGAAACACTTGTTAATTTTCTATAAAAAATATTATTTTTTGGAGAAAAAATGGAATATCTCATGATATTGGCAAATATATTTAACTTTAAGTATCTGCTGTTGTTGGACGCAATTGCTTTTTCAAAAATCTTCAAAAATGTGCGCATTTTTCCTGTACTTTTTTAAAAACTGCGGCAATGCTTCTAATTAAACCCTTGAACTTTTATACAGGTTTTTGTAAACATTTTTTGATCACCAAAACTTACCTTTGAAAAAACCTGCAAAAAAATTTTTGATGTCCGTATCTAAAACCTTTGTCAATTGTTTCCATTTTTGTTCTCCAACCAGGATCTCTCATAGTCCAATTGTATCATTTTTGTCTGACACAGAACGTGATAAATTGGAACAGCTGTCTCAATAGCTGCAGAAACTGGAAACAGTACAAAAAAGTCAGCTCAAGAGACATGCATGAGACAAGTTTTCATGACTACGAGGAGTAAAGTTAAAATTTCGTCTCAAAAGCTGAAGAAAGTAAAAAACGTATTCGAACAAGCACGGATAGGTAATGTTTCACGAAAAAACATTATGAGTCCAGAACATCAGCTGCATAAACAGGTTCTCAGAATCATTAGTTGTTGCCCTGAATTTTTTAGAGCATCTTGCGGGACATTTGCTAAAGGCATGTTTCTTTTCTACCCGAGAGCAGTTTTAGATTTACACATTCATGATTCCACTCTATGTGTCTTAAGCCTTTAAAAATATTAGGACAACTGCATAAGGTTAAGTTTCGCGAGGACTGGGAACTTTGGATAGGTTAATAGTAACTGATTGTCAGTGTTTTTATTCAGTGCACAGTTTTTGAACGAGGGGTCTTTAGTGGTCTAACTTAATTTGCAAAAAGGACCTTGGAAAGACAAATACTTCATCAATGCCTTGTGCTGCAGAGCTAAAACTATGAGAGGTTGATCTGATCAATCTCCACATGTCACCAACATATTGATGTATATACCAGGGAGAGCTAGACTACTGGTCTCATGTTGTAATGAAGATCGCAGCCTAAGCACGAATAAATGATGACATCAAGGCGAAAAACAATTATTTAGGACGTAAAAGGTGAGAACAAAGCTCTATCGTGTTAAAACACTTACAAGAAAAATTTTTCACAAAAAAATTCAGTTCGTTTTTTATGTTTCAAAGGCTATTTAACACATGGAGTCTAACTTAAACGCTATCTCAAAATGAATCTTGTTTTTGTTCTGTTTCAGTCAATTCAAAAAACTAATTTCGCCTAATTTTTCTGATCAAAAATTCCGAGGAACACAGGCTTAGCTAAATGTTTCGAAATGAAATCCTTGTTGGAAAAAAATTAGACAATGGGACGTCTTGAGGCAATGGGACAATATCACATCTCGAGACATCTTTACAGAAGTTAGACAATGGGACAGCTTGAGATGTGAGACAGAGGACTTTGATCACTGGGGAGTATTTTGGTCACCTACGTTGTCATTGACATCGAATTAAGTCAGTTTTTTTCTGAGGAAACTCTGTTGAGTCGAATTCAAAATGTGGGAATGGCCGGACGCAGTACAAAATTCGCCTAAAATTCATTTAACCGAGGAAAACGGCAGCGCATAGAACTGAAAACGTAGCATTAAAGACCAACATAGACATTTGACAAAAGATGTTGGCTAATTTTGCAAATAAAAAATGCGGCTTGCTAATTATTGTATCGGTTATTACTATTAATTACGTATATTTGCCAAAACGAAATTCTTTTTTGTACCGTCATTATGAAGAACAATTTCTTAAATTTTTTTAAAAAAAAAACTCGCATTGAGTGTTTCTACTCCATTACCAAACCTAAATTAAAACTCGAACTAAAGAACAAAATGCCATCTACTACATCCTCCCTGGGGGACGTTGTCTGTGACCAGCCTGCCCCCCAATCAGGGGTTAAATGCTAAACTTTAAACATAAGTGTAGTGTCTTTGGGAGCGCATTTTCCGAAGTTAGGTCAATGTCAATGCAACAAACTGTGAAAAGATTCAGCAAAAACAATGTTATTGGGTTGTGAAAACCGATTCACGGAATAGTGGTTTTAATGCAATATTTGTGTATATTTGTTCTAGAGCGGGCAAAAGATGCAATGATTTATAAAGCAAATACAAAATTTTTAATTTTTACCCCCCCCCCCCCCTCCCCTTATGATCGTCTCTGCGCAATTACATTTTTTTCATAATGCTAACTTTTAAGACAGAATTATTCTTTCTTAATCTTCAATAAATGAAAAAAAACTTCGCCGACACCAGGATTACCAAGAAAAATAAGCTATGCCTATCATACTTGAGGACAGTACTAACTTAATGAGAGCAAAATCTAAAGTGAGAAAGTTTTAACAAATAGCAGAATTCCTGCTAGAATTTCACAAAATGTGGTTGACTGAAAAAGATAGGCTATGGCTACTACTCTGCCCTTACATAACTCAGGAATAGTTTTTTTTACTTGAAAGTGCTATGTCAATAGCAATTGTAGAGAAACGGTTCTGGATTGATTTGAAACAACTTTCATCGTTATTGTTGAATTATATAAACTGTGCTAGATATTCTTGTACCACAGATGGATTAATTATATATGATTTAAAATTAGTAGCAATGAGTGCAAAAGGCCCCCTCATTTCTTAACATTAATTACACAATTTGAGTTTTTTTGCAAGGTTGGCATTGACGATTCAAAAACAATAATTCAAGATTAGTGATCTGCTGCTGTTCTAGATGATCTTTTCTTTTCAAAAATCGTCAACAATTTGGGGTTTCCTTTTCTACAATTTTTCAAAAGTACAGTACTGCTTACTAATAAATCCTTAAATGCTATACAAATATCTCAAAATTTTGTTTCAGCGATTAAACTTCCATTTCCACTTGATAAATACTTGAAAAAAATTTTGACCAACCAACAGGATACATGGCTGTCTTAATTTTTATGTACGTCGGCTCATGAGTTTATTAATTAATTGCACAACTTCATTTTTTACTTTTTTCTTTCACTGCGGTTCAGTTTTGAGGATCCCAGTTAAATTCCACTCGATGACAGTTTCAAAATAAATTTTTCGGTTATCATTTGCTTTTTTTGCAAAAATACAAGGTGATTGTTGCACACTTAACTCAGGTCACCATATTTTACGCTGTTCTCAAAAAAATTGGGACGGAAAAAGATCGAACGGAGTACCAACTGTGAGAAGGCTACCGGGTGTTTAGTCAACTAACAAATCAGGTTGTTTAACTTCGTCCTCTTCAAACCAAAGACTGCTTCCTCCAAGAAAACGATAGTTCGATATTCTCTCTTTTGCCCCAATAACTGTACTGTGTTTGAAACAAAAGTCAAAAACAATTCAGTTAAAAAATGTTAAAACTCATGAGGACTAACAACAAAAAAACGAAAAAGTTGATCTATTTTCAACAAGCAAAATTTTATAAAGAGCTGGGATTACCAACGTAATACGAAAAGCAGCACCATCAACAGCTGAAATTCAAACAGCCACCAATAAAAACCGTTTTCATTGCCGGTCTGTCCTGAAACAGAAATTTATCAATAATTTTGAAGATGTCACGAAAAATGGATACACAGGATATTAGAACCTTTTTAGTTCAAATGGAAATTTATCGGAATTATCTTATCGTGTATTTAAGGCTGTGTTTCCAATGATTTCTTAAACGCAACTCAAATATCAGATAATTATTTTGATGGTACGGTTATCTTTTTCCTTTTAAGGAGGATGTTATTGGGGATGTCGTAATTGGCCCCATGATAAGGGTTGAACGCTATAGGCAAATTGCGTAAACCTAGTAATGGAAAACTTGTTCCAAAAGTTTCAATTACAAAGCAAAGGATACAATTTTTTGCTTGTACAGAAAGAAAATGCGGATTGGCTTCGTTGACTTCCAATTGTAGATTGAATCAATTAGATCGTACGTATTGAAAACTTTATTTCTGGTGGGAAAGGACGCTAAAATCAGTTGAAGTTGTTCAAGCCATTTTTGATTAAGAATGTAAGTGAATATATTTGTTTCGTTATTGAAACGTTCTGTACAAGTTCTCCAATACTCATTCCGTATAAAAAGTTCAATCCTTTTTGGGAAATCCAATAGATTACCCCAATATTATCTGCCTTTGAAGGACAGCAAACACCCACAACAAACGAGCAAACACCCACAGCTATTTTAGATAAATAACAAAAAATCATTGGAAACTCAAGCAGGAAGGTGCGATAGAAGATATCCAACTAATTTCCACTTCAACAATCTCCTTAACAACATTACATTTTCTACACACGTAGAAACAACGGTAGTCACGCAAAAGCTTATCTTTTCTAAATTTCTGATTCTTTTTCACAGCTGACATACTGCAACAAGAAACCAAAAGTTAGAACCCAAAAATTGAAAATTTAGAACCCATCAGTATTCATTATATGGAGATGAAGTTCGTCATGTACCAAGTATTGTAAAACCATTGAAAAATGCAGCCTATGAAGGTTTGGAGAAAAGTTTCAAATAACGACCATTTACTGCACTCTTTTCTACAATGTTTTACAATTTTTACAATTTTTTACAATTTTTTACAATTTTTACAATTTTTTTACAACGCCTTGACCTGCACATACCGTCGCTGGAGAGTTTGAAAGAAAGCTCAACTCAAAATATATTAAACAAAGATCACATATGGAGAAAGCATTTTTTTGCAATGTATCGTGACAATGGTTCAACAAACAAACCCAAAACAACCTACTGGATCAATTGTTACAATGGAAGCAAAAGCGACACTAACCGAGAACTAATTGGATGCTTACAACAAAAAAATATTCACACTTTCGAAAAAGTCATCTAAAATGGCGAAAGATAAGGTTGAAATTGGATTACTTTTCACAAACCGATGAGAAGAGAAAACAACTGCTTTGCCACTATTGATCAAATGAAAAAATATTCCGAAATGCCTCATTCATGAAACTCACTCGATAGAGCTGTATTAAAAAAAAATTGCATCAGTTCAAAAAATGTGTTGCCTTAAGCCAGGTGACATTCAACAGCCCAAACTACCCAATGATGTGGCAGGAACTTTTATATCACATTTTCAATCCAAAACGACACGAAAAGTATGCAGCGTAGCCAAAGCACTAACCTAATATTGGAACTATCCACTGAAATCAAATCCATTCACAGGGCCGCATTTGCAGAAAAACTTGTTAGGAATCCGGCGGCGGCTTTGCGCAAACCCAGCGGAAATTCTTTCTGATATCGAATACAGGTTCATTAAGGTAGCAGTGAAGCATCAAAAACAATCTGCAATACAATTTTTTGCCCAATAATGAAATTTTCAACCAAAGTTAGTTCACAAGATCCAATTATATTTTAAGCGTTGCCAAGAATTGATTCCCATTCAGTATTCAAAAACAGTTTTTGCAAAAGAAATTTATTTACTTCGGCAATTAGTTTCATTTTTTTAACTCTATAGAAAAAGCAGACAAAGCGATCCGTTCTCTGTAGAAGAAGCAATCGAAGAAGACGAAACACAGCCTCAGGAAAAGTGCTTTTCACTCTACTAAACTTCTGTCAAACGGATCTGAGGACCTAACCATTGTGGAAAAAGACGGTTAGGATGAGCTGGAAAAACTCAATTGAATTCTAGGTCAAAATGGAATTCCAAAACTAACCACTCTCAAATGAAGACGAAAAAAATATTTACCGCAAAATGCAGACGCATATACGGAAAAAAAGATGTCCCAGTTTTTTAACCCTTTTGAGCCCCAGAACACTGTATTCACTCAGCAATTTATTAGAAGGCTTCTGCGACAATTCTGGAGGCTGGGTAACAAATAAATCAACCACTTCCATGTGAAACCAACTCCAGTTTGCAAAAAAGCGAACAGTTACCTCAGAATGTCTGTCTTTGAAATCGTTAGAAAATGTTTACCACACAAAAATTTTTGCAGGACAGTGAAACTTTGTGGATGTTTACAAGGAAGCTTTTGACGGTTGCCCAAAAATTAAGAAAAAATAAAACCTTTTATAACTGCCAAAAACAAAATATCGAATCGTTTGTCACTGTTGACTAAGCTAATTTTAGCTCTCGCATTAAGATTTAATTTCACCTTTTCACTGATAGAGCTACAAAGAATTATTCAATTTATTATCAAAACACTAAAAACGATGTTTGGTTGTCCGAACTTGTTGAAACCAATACAAAAAAAAATTCTCTTGGACATTTCGTGTACTGAAACTAGGAAAAAAGTAGGACAAACTGCAAGTTTAGAAACTTGAACCCAATCCTTGACCAAAATGACTATTAAAATCTAGCGGTTTTTTTCTGTTCGATCAAAAAAATTAAGACCGATAAAGGTCAAATAATTTCATACGCGAAAAAATTGTAAATCTATATTTTGGGCCTGCACGCAGTGCTTGTGGTCACCAGTCAACAGATCTTGTCAGTATTTCCTTACAACAATGTTACTACGTCATCGTTCTTGAAAAGAAGTACCGCTTGTCTTTATGCCACTGTTACGACACAAAAAACATAAAATACATTATGACTACGCCTTTTTCACTTTGCTTTCCAACAGAAGATCCACTTTCATCTTCGCCGTCACAAGATTTGAGATTTTTGTATTGAATACATACGAAATTGTCAACTCAAAAAAATCAGAGTAGACGCGTTTTCCTCCATTTCTTATAACTATAGCAGAACAGTTGGAAAAACATTTCCACTGTCGAATTATAGTACTTATAGGAACGCATATTGATGGCGCTTATGGCAACCGATTTTAATTCGGATCAATTTTGGAAACAAATTTGTTGGCGCATCCGAATAAGTGCGTTAAAATTTTGGATAATACATTTTAGCTTCAGTCGCGACCACATGCCGCTTTAAGCCGTCGTGCTACACTTATTAAAGTGGTGTTCAAGATTGAATGATCCAGAGAGCCAACAGTACGCTATTATTCAATCTAGTATAGACGCGTCGCTTCTTCAACATCTTTGCTACAAATAATGGTGGAGGTCGAAGCAATCTCCATTTCCAACCCATTGATGAATATTGGCGGGCAGCCGAATAACAATTAACCAGTTCAATACAAACCCCTTCTCCATTGAAGGACAGAGCACTTCAGTGCCACGTTAATAGTATGAAGATCAACAACCATTCATTTTTGTGAACTGGAAGCATATTCAGTCGTTGAGGAACAAAGTGTGGCGCCATTCGGAAAAAGAGTACCTGCTGACATTGATAGTTTTTCCACTAAAAGAGAGATAACGGCAAAAAGCGTTAATTTTCTGTCATTTGTCCGTAACGTTAGAGAGATTGACGATGATTTTTTGAGCACCTAAGTGATGAAGCACGCTATTGTGACTTGCAGACGACAAAAAACAGTGACCAACCCCGCGAAGGAGTTGGAAACTAAAGTTTATCTAAAGTTTGAGAGACTCTGATGCAACGTGAGGACTATTAGACTTCATCAAAATTTACCAATGATAACTCTATTAAATTGACAGAAGACGTACAGTTCAGAATTTACACAACGTCTTTTGCGTGTTCTTCAACAGTTAAAAACCGGTTATAGATAAAGAGGAAGTGGGATAAATTTCAAAAACACCTTCAGAAGACAAAGGGAAATGTTTACTGGTAGTAAAGGCAATGTTTACTTGTGTAATAGATGTGGAAGTAGGCCACAGAGCAGCCAGCCATATACAGCTTTGAACAAGGAATTTATATCTGTCAAAGTGTGGGGCACTTTGCGAAATTTTGCAGAAGTAAAACCCAGCCTATGTCATCATCTGAAAAGGAGATGGGAAAGTACTATATACGGGAAAACGTGTTTAACATGTCAGCGACATGGGAAAACATCACAATAAAAAACCATAATTGAAAAAGGCATGTTGATATTGGTGCTGATAAAACTGTGATATTATCATTCATCTGGACTGAGCTTCCTAAACCTGTGTTAGATGAGAAAATCAGACATCCTGAGGCTTATGATGGTCATCAAACCAACAAAGAACTTGGGCTACTTGGGAGAGACATACTGCCTCAATAAGACATTAACATATTGTGTGATGAAGAACTGTCTGCAGTCATAGAGTACGAAGCAGTAATGAAACTCATACTGGGTTCACTGCCGATCTTCTGCAGCAAATCTAAAAAGATATCTCTACCTCCACTAGAAAGGGTCAAACATAACTTGTGACGATGGTTTGACAGGACTTTCCGGAGGCATTGCAACTTGGTGGATCACATATGCATCACCAGTTATTTGGACGCGGAAAAAAATGGAGCACTAAGGCTATGCGTGGACGTGGAGGTTCACAATAACGCCAAACTTATGGACAAAGATTTTCCAGTCCAGGACATGAAGATCATGTTCCACAATAGCTATTGGGCGTCTCATTTTGTCAAAATTGATTGATCAGACGCTTAATATCTCACCGAATTCAACAAGGGTGCAAAATTGGGCAAGGATATGTAAAATCAACAGATCCAAAGGAATGTTCAAGATGTGCAGGCTTCCTCAGGGCTTAATAAAACTTCCAGCACTACATCGAGTCAGTTTTCAAAAAATCCATGGGGCGGTCATTTTTCAAGGTGATGTACGGATAAGTTAAGGCTGATGATGGTATACGCAACAAAAAAAACAAAAGAAAAAGAAAATGGTTGCGGTCAAAAATCGACAACGTGAGAAAAATTTATTTATCAAGGAAAATAAATACAACACCCAACCAGTCTCAAGCGTTAATTTTCTTGGTTTCTCAGTTCCAAAAGAAGGAACAGTACCCAATAATACACAAATTAATAAACTCAGAAATGCAAAACAACCATCAAATATAAAACAATTAGAGTCTTTTTTCGGCTTACCGAATTTTTTTGGACAAATGATACCAGACTTTGCGACTTTGCTACAAAAAAGTGACCTCAAAACAAAATTCGAAAAAACGACTTCAGATGGGAAAAGTAAGAACAGAACACTTTCGAAAACATAAAAATAAGTTATGTGCTAACCTTCTTGTTCAGCTTGACAGCTCGACGAAAGAAGCAACCAAGACAATAGACGCCTCAGAGAAAGCAATAGGCGGAGTCTTCTCACAAGAAGGACACACTGTGATCTATGTCTCAAGAAAAAATTCACATGCTGAACAAAATTACTATAACTTTGAGCAAGAAGCTTTTGCAATTGACTTTGTGTTCACAAGATTGAAACAATTCCTGTACGGAAGAGGGTTCACTCTACAAACTGACCGCAAAACTCCCAAATAATTTTTTTGCACGAGAGGAGGAAATTTCTAAAACAGCATCAGCAAGAATCACAAGGTGGGCAAAAGTATTCACGGGAATTTACTTCGGATTTAAAAATACACCCGGAGAGCAGATCCCCCACGCTGATGCTTTGAGCAGACTAGGTTTTAACAACAACGATGACAATGATCGAGTCTGCTTTGCTCTCGGTAATTTCTATTTTGTTCAATCTGACCAAGTCCACTCAGATATGAGAACTAAACTGGGATCGAATCGACTCCTACACAATTGCATCCAAAAGAATAAAAACCGAAAACTGGAAACAGTGCTCAGAAGCAGATAAAAGTTTCGAACAGCAGAAAGAAAACTTAACTACCCATAGCGGAATCAACTTTTGTGAAGTTCTGCATATAGTTTCACCCAAACTAAGGCATGTACCGATGAACAAAACACTTGACACACACCTGGGCAAAAATGCTACTGAAACAGCAGTCCGTATGATTTTTTGGCGGCCCGATATCGGTCAAGATGTTCTTCGATATATTATTAAATGCATGGAATTGTAAGAAAACAGGTGTAGACAGGGTAAAGCAGTATCTATATGGCTGGAAGCAGAAATTCAGAAATTTAGAAAAGCCTCCACATAAGCTTGGGTTACGTTAAAGACCAAAGAAAAATCCTAGAGAAAGTAGACGCGGGATCAGTTTGTATAGATGCCTTACCTGCGGAAAAAATAACTTCGCTAACAGTGAGGGTGTACATGAGTCAAATCTTTGCACGATTTGCAATTCCAAAAACGTTAGTATCAGACCATGGTCCCCAGTTTGTAAGCGGTGACCTTAAACAGTGGTGCAAATCACGGGATTAAAAAGAAGGAGTCTCCCAACTAACATCCAAGAGCAAATGGACTTGAAGAGCGAGCGGTCAAAATTTTGAAACCAGCTATTCAAGCCTGGAGTCCTCATCAAAAAGTGTCATTTAGCGCTTTTAGCGGGCTTTGATAACACAATTTGTTGACGAAGGGCAAAATTTCTGTGGAAATAGGTGCAGAGCTTCTGCTAGAACGGAAAATAATACTTCCAGCAGTCACTGATTTTGATCTTTGTGAACCAATCCTCTTCGAAATGAAGAGCAGTTCACCAAGAATTTCAGCTTCTTTCAACAGTTGCAAATCAATGAACACTTCAATCATCCAGCCAGAGAATTGAACTAAAACAGGGCTTGTCAGTGAGAACCATATTGCACGGCTGGAACCTGATGACATCAAGACTGATTTTTCTGATCAGCAATGTACAACAACCCTCAGGGGCCACGAGAACTTAAGGCAGAAATGAAAAACAATCATTAAGATTTGGAGAAGCTATCCCTACATACGTGCTTAAAAAAGAAGGATGATGAGATTTATCGCGAAGATCAAAACTTGCAGCCTAAATTGAAATTTTGATATAAAAGAAACATTGTTATCTGATGTTGGTAAAATATTTTTTGGACCGAGTCGTGGACCGAGTCGTAGCTTCAAGTTTGTTCTAACCAAAAGTTTGTCAGTGTAAATATACCAAATTTGAGCGATTAATTCGACCGTCCCACCATCAGTGATGACCTTAAACCAAATCGATTATCCGCGCTGTAGACACCAATGACATGTTCTCAGGTTAGGAGAACACTCTGTTAAGTGCAAATAATTGCACTAATGCTTGTCATAAACGGCAAGGTAGAAATTTTGTTTATACTTAAATTGTAATTTAATCATTATCAATTTTTCTCGATCTAGACGGTTCTGTTAACTTCAATGAGAATAGCGACTTTAAAAAACTGTCAATTGTTGTGCTTTCAGGCCATTTTATTTTCAATTATCAAAATAATAAAAACTCTTGTTACTCGTGCTCTTTGTTGGAGTTCTCTTGGCTAAGTTGTTGCTCTTTGTACTGTGCTTCAATTTTAGCAGAATTTTTATAAATAAATCTTGTTTTGTCATTAGTTCGAACTCATTTGAGCATTTTCAGCAATTGATGATTTGGTCTCTTATTAATCATTCTTTAAGAAAGAAAGAAAGAAAGAAAGAAAGAATAAATTTCTCCTTTTTATGATAAAAAAATCAATTTTAATCAACAATTTAATTACTTAGATTATTATCAACATTATTATATATCATAATAACAAAAGATATCTCGGAGAGGACAGATAGACGATTCTTTAATGTTTTTCCTCTTATATTTAGTGAGCGGGTTGACTTGCCTTCTGTTTGCTAGAATAAAAATCTATGCATAGCTCATAATATCATGGATTAGAAAGAGGAATGAGGAAAAAGGTCTGATGTTTTCAACTTCTGTTTAGTGAAATGTTCTCCTCTGCTTTAAGAGTTTTCAATGCCAATCGTTGTTCTGTTATTCGGAGATGCTGGTTGGGTTTGAAGGGGGGTACTTTCGACATTTTAAGATTCGTAAAACACACTAGCAATTTTATGTTCTGAATTAGAATAAAGTGTGCTGGTTTCAATTTTCTAAGATGTACTGATAAACCTAAAATTTGGTGGAAACGAGTAGAACAATACTGTAGAACGAGTAGAAACGAGTAGAACAATCATGGGGCTGGTTCTCCCAAAAGTTTATCCATGTTGGATTTGATCAAAATTGTGACGCCTTCTGGCTTCTTCTTGCATGTCTCTCTCGCTCTTTTTGGAAGTTTGGACGTGTTTAGGCAAAATATTTGACTCCATGTTGTTTTCGCGTGAACTGAATTTGTTATGGAGCCGTTTATGATTGAACGTTCAACTTTTGTGGGGATCTTTGTTTATTTTCAAATCAATACTACGATGAACATTAATATTGCCCTCCTAATTAGGCAATTAAAACGGTAAGCAACTTTTGCATTCTATACAATGGTCATCGTTTTTGAGACGATGCAACAAATTTTTCTGGCAATTGAGATTTCGGAATTACTCATGCGCGGTTATCTCTGGGTTTTAATTATCTTCGGACTTTTTGTTTGCGCCTTTGGCTATGAAAACTTCTTTAGGTAAGTTTAAAATTCGCCTGGGTGAACTCAATGACCTCATTTTAATCAAAAGGAAGAGAATCTACACAGGAAAAACTTGAAATGCACTCGATATTCAATGAATGCTTCGGAACTGAATTCGGGTGTTACTATTGACATATGTTGGTTCAACTTTGAAGTGCTCTGAATTGCAAATCTGTTTTCTCAGCCGAACATGTCATTTTTTCAAAATAAATTGTTTTTTTTTTCAAAACTTCTCTGCATCATCGCACGTCAGATCATGACAGATGTTTGACTACAAATAACGAATCATTTTATCTAGAAATTTTTTTCTTGTGAGAGCTAACTAGATTTTAGGACAAACAGGTATCTAGATGAAAAATATCTCCTTTTGCAGGATCATCGCACTTTTTCAACTTTTACAGGACAAACCCAATAAATAATAAACTATACGTTTTTTTAGAGTTTTTAATGACAATTTTTTTGTTTTGGAGAAAATTAACTCCCTGTTCAGAAAAAAATGACTATCAACAATTTAAGATTTAATTGTTTCAATTGAACAGTTTTCCTATATTCATATTTTTGGGAAACAATTTTTCTCTACAATCCTCTCTTAATGCGTTAGGAAAGGTCTAAAAATAGTTCTTTCAAACTATTGTTACTATTTTTTGGCAGACAATGAAAAGTTACGGAAATTGAGTTGTCGGAAAATTTGTTAGCTTAATTTGATTATAATGACTCCACTTAAGTTATGCTTTGGGAACACTTATAGTTACTTTTCCCGTTTTGTTCAAAATTTGATACTTCTGTTTGCGACACGCGACTTTTCATTGCAACCATTTGAAATATATGTCAGTAAATTTGTTCAGCACATATTAAATTTTTTCACATAGTCTTTTATGCTCCCATGCGCAATTTTTCCCATCGCATTTTCCCAACATAAATCTGTGTTTTCCATGCATAATTTACCTGTGCTATTTTTCCATACGTCTCATTTTGCAATGCTCGCTTTCTAAAAATTTTCCCACGTTTTCCCTATTCTTATATTTGGTGCGTATATACGCGTAGTTTATATATACAGGAGGAATGAGTTGGTTCTGATGCGACTTTCTCCCTTTGGCGTTTTTTAGGGATAAAATAGAAAGAACCAACCACAGTGTATATGGTTTTTAGCATACTGCTGAAATCTTTCAGTTTAGATTTCACCAAAATTCACTGAAAAAAAACCTCATCAGCGGTTGGTATACTAGAACTACTGGTGTGCTATCTAGCCATCTATACAAGTATAGAACTAGGTTGGTAGATATGGTTTGTGTACTTATAGCACGGTGCCTATGTCGGATAAGCTCTCATCTCTTTCTCTTTTTCTCTTTTGATAACATCCAAAGCCGAATGTAACATTAGCAGAATACCTCAAAACGTGAGCGTCAGAGTTTGAAAAGCTGTTAGCTTTTATGATGGCTCCAACAAAGCGGAAGTAAGGCAAATTTAGAGTTATAATTAATCAGAAAGGAATTGAAGTTAATACAATGTATAGGTCACGACATGCATATGCGGAAACAGTACATATTTACACACATACAAAC
>NC_134480.1:15746787-15834287 GCF_964194025.1 Convolutriloba macropyga
TACGACATAAAATAATGCTCGATTGGCCGACAAAGACACAGTTCGTTAGAAGGCAACTAGCAGTCATATATTTCAGTGGCAGCTGTTTTCTCGCGAACTTTTTTCTATTCGGCCAATCAAGCATTATTTTAATCAGAGCAACCTACCCAATACAACATAAATGGCAGTAGTGGTTGTGGTTGTGTTATTTTTTTTATCGTGCGTTCTTTCAATGCAGTAGCGGTAGTTACCTATTACACCACCCCTCCCCACGATTCCCTTTCTTTCTTTCTTTTCTTTTCTCTCATTAATGCTAGGTAGCTATCTTTTAAGCCGTTATTTCTTTCCATTTTTCCCAATTTAGCATAACTACCTCAACAGCCGTAAATTCACATCTATCTTGTTTCGCTGTTATTTTTATTACTCTCTCACACACCACATTCACAAATACGAGAAAGACATCCTTGTTTGGCTAAGGAGGAGTAAAAAAATTATAACTGATGATTATTATAAGATAACAATTAGAATAGACCCTCCTTATTATTTACCAAACCTACCCCCCTCGTAACACCAAACCAACAATTTGGAAAGAATGGAACCCGTCAGATTAATAAACAACTACTATTTTTCCACCACTTATCAACAAAAAGTTCCCAGCACAAAATGCTGAACAAATTTTGTCAACGTATTTTTATAATTGAATGTCAACTTTTCATTCCCATAACTAACTAGATAACTTAACAAACAATACAAAAAGAAATCTAAAGTGAAAAAAAAACTTACGCATCATTTGCAAAATTTTAATGCGGTGTAGTAAAAATTTCATATGACACCTAGCCCCGACCGACCCCAATGAATGAACCCCACCCCCGCCCGCCTCCCATTTTCTGCCTGTTCGCCTTCAGTGTTGTAAAAGTATGGGGGGGGGCATATATGCATATTTTCTGCAATAGATACCAACTATCCGCATCTTGTCACAGTTTATTCGCCCGTTTGAATAGCAAATGTATGCAGTTGTTGTCATTGATGCGACCCTCATACCATTCTAGCCCAATTTTTGTCCCCTTTTGACTTGAAATTGCAGCTTGCTCCTTTTTATACCATCACATTTTTCTTATCTCTTACAGCATTACCAGCATCGCATATCTTACTCGCTATCATATGTACTCTTCCTAACGTATACTATCTATACGAATAGTTACACACACCTTTACCTGTAGATTACCCCCCCCCCCCCCTCAGCCCCACCGATTGGGGGTAATATATCTGAGCATAGTCTACAAAACAAAACACGTACACAAAATGCGCATGTGCGCATATTGGGAATGAAATAGAGTGACTAGTCCGCTATCTTTGTTTTTATTTCTTCTTTTACCCTCTCGCAAAAAAGAAGAGGCAAACAAACAAAAACAAACAACTAAACAAAAAACTCTACTCGATTGAATACTGCTCTTATTATACAGAATTGTTCTTCACAGACTGCGCGAACGTTGAGTTGAAAAAAGACAAATTTTCAAGTTAGGTTTATATATGCCGAGTGTAGATATATTTCTTACATAACTGTAGCAGAACATTATCAATTCAATGTTTGTTTTATTTTACAGCAAATGGGTAAAAATTGTTCCCTTATATTCATGATACCATAGGGTTAACCAACCTCTCCTTCAAAATCAGAAAACCCTGCCTTGATTCTAACTTCACATTTTTACATGGGTAATGTGGCTTTACTTTTAATTATATTTGACGCGCGCGACTTGTTAGTTTAATTAACTAGCTTCTCTTTTGTGGGTTGCAGTTACCCAAGTTAATATTTTTACACCTATCAATCAAAAAATTTGGGGTGGGCATTTTTAACTCGCCAATTAAAGCTGACGCGACGATATAAATAAATATAGAGGATCCTTATACAAGTATGGACAGTTATCAGTTTTACCACTTTAACCAAATTTATGATTAAGTCGAGGAATCATCCACTGTCCCTACGGAGGTAAGTCGGAGTCTAATTTATATCTATTTTTGTTATAACTTGAAAAACTAATGAACACCGAAAATTTTATGGCTGCTAAATTATGTGGGAAAATTTTACATGGAGTTATGTGGAGTTCACTCTTATCGGTGCCCAGGATAAAATACCCAATGCCAAAATACCCATTAAGCCAAAATAACCAAAAATAAGACTATATTTCAGCCTGTTATTGAAATCATCAAAAATAATAGTTAAGCATTATATGGCGAGTGTGCCGCTATTTCACCCCTATTTGTTTCACCTCCTGTCATTTTACTCCGACTCCGATTATTTCACCCAAATTTTAATTCCTTATGTAATTGGTGCAATTGACATTCAAAATGAACGACGAGTCTGGGTAAAGAGCTTAGGGGTGAAATCTCAAAGATTGCGATTCATACTGTTTGGGGTAAAAAGTTTGATAAAACCGATCTTGAGATCAATTTATCCGCTTAAGTATAATAAAAAAATATGCTTGTAATACAGATTGTTGATTCGTAATTACATTATTGAACAAAAATAAAACCAAGGAAATAAACTGGGCACAAAAGTATCGGGTATATTGGCAATAGCAAACTGTCACGTAGACCTCAAAAATGAATTTTGATCAAAATTTTATGTCCTTGACGTCTGAACGCATCTCTACTGACAGATACTGCGAATTGAATAACTGGTGAGAACAACTATTTTCCAAGCAATTAAAGTCTCTCTCTCTCTCTATCTATCTGTGTCTCTCTTTTGCACAAACACACACACACACAAACACACACACATTCACTCACTCACTCACTCACTCACTCACTCACTCTCACTTACTCACTCACCTTCCTCTTCTTTCAGTAACGTTTAAACTCGTTGTTTTTATTAAGGATTGAAAAAAAAACAAATGTGGTTCCTTTTATTTGAGAAAAAACCGTTTAGAAACTGAAATTGAAAACATCATATATACAAAACCTTTAATGAACTTCGGCCCCTTTTTGTTTTTTAGATATAATATTTTTTTCTAAAACAAGCTTTGTACTAATTATTATGATGATTGGTATTATTTCTTTTCTATTACTTAGTTTATGACAAGTATTAGAAATCGTTTCTCGTTTTCTTTAAATTCTTTTAGGCATTGTTTGCTAGATAGCCAAATGAGATCGTCAACAATTTTTGGTAAAATCTTCCTTTTTTGCCAGCGAAAATGAAAAATAAGTTAGTATTGCTTAGCAGATGATTGAATCTTCAAGTTTCAGTAAAGTTTATCGAATCTATAAACTATAGAAAATGAGTTCTAAATGCTATACCGGTAGAATTGCTAATGTGAAATTGATTATATAACATCCCGTTTAAAATTGATTTTTCGGAGCAGCAGTTTGTTAAAAAAAATTTCTCAATAGTTTTAACTAAAAAACGTTTGCAATTTGTATCAGTTTTCACAATTTGTTTTTGTTCAATCTGTTTTGCTTTTGTTTTATTTAAAAAAAATTACAACGCCTCTTGTTTTCCTGTTGTAGCTGAAGATCACGCAGTGAAAGCTATAATGGCTACGTTTTTTCGCCAAAAACGCTACGTTTTGTTAACAAGATAATAGTGTGTGAAAATTTGTTATAAATCAATTGAAAATTTTTTTTTCAGATTCCCAGTTCAAAACGTTGAACTTTGTTTTTATTGAAATAGAAAAAAATTCAGTTAAACTAAAAAATTCAACAAGGCGGCTCGTTAATCTGCGTTAGCCATTAAAATCATTAGCTATTATATGAATTTTAGGTAACTTTATTTCAGTTTTCATTTATACTAATTCAGCTAAAATTATACTGAAATAGTAAATAAGTTCGTTCATTTGGGCCGCATTTGCAAATCATTGGGATCTGTTATTACCTGAATAAGCTAAAAGAAGAGAAAAAGAAACTCAAATACACCACTCACAATTTCTTTTATGAAAACCCATATTGTCCACAAACATAAAATCAGTAGACATGTTATTTTTTGAAAATCAAGGAATTGGATGGGACCTCTAAATGACGAGAATAAGTTACAAGTTGACGAAAAGAACAACAATAACTGAAAAGTTTGAAACATCTTTGAACAATTATATTATCATAATTTTTAAGTTTCGGGTAACAACATTCATTTAATCGTCTATTACATTTTTATGAGACCGGTCTGAATTTTACGGCTACCTAAAAATAAAAAAAAATGCAAAAACAGCAAACTCAAAAAAATTAAGCGAGAAAAGTGTCAAAGATTTCAAAGAATGAACTTTTCAGTACAATCTCTTCTATTTTCAATTAATTTTTTAACAGCAGGGTGATTGTTTTTATTGTTACAAAATGACTTGAAAAACAACAAATATAAACAAATATATTAAAACCACGAAGTGATTGAGAAAACCCCCAGTATCAAAGACATTAAATTCAATGGTTTTCAATGGAATTAAACAAAAACGCTACGTTCCTATGTCGATGCATTGATGGAATAGCAATCATATGTTTCGTTCATAGGTCATCGGTAACTAATCACAATAAGTCGTATGGCAATGAAAAATATATGAAAACCACGAAATTTTTGAGAAAACCCATAGTGTCAACGTCATAAAATTCAATAGCTTTCAACGGAAGGCATTTAATACGCTAAATTATGCATAGATGATGTGACGTCAAGGATATTTGTCATTAAAAAGTTATCATAAGACATTGCAACATGTCATTGACTATGAAAACAACAACAATTACAGGCAAAATCCAAAAATTTAATAGAAAAGTGCGAGAAGAAAGTATTGAAGCGATTTAAACCATAAGCTTTTTTCTCTAAAAAAGTTTTCTACGATCTATGGGACGTGTTCCCTACGCCAATGAGAACTATCAGTATGAGGATAATGTAATATGATTTCAAAAATAACCAAAATTACTAACAAAAATATTCAAAAATTATACAAAAAAATTATGAAAACTCGTGCACCGAAATCAAAAAACCAATAGTTAGAAGACAAAACCGCCAAATAGATAAATTATTTTTGCAGTGGAAAGAAAAGTGGTTCTGTCATTACTGAGACCAACTTACAGTTCACTGAAAAATGTTTGATGAATGTTCAAAAAAATTTTCGAAAAACTAGTTTTTAAAGACTTATACAGCCATTAAATTCAATAGTTTTCAACAGAAGTCAATGAATACGCCCAGTTATGCCACGATGTGAATACAAGGATGTTTTTCATGCCTAGTTAATCAAAAAGACATCACAAAATGTCTTATGACTATGAAAAAACAAATACATTCAAAAACCAAAAATTCTGTAGAAAAATGCAAGAAGAAAGTGTTGAAGCCATTTAAAACATCCTTTTTTTCTCTTAAAACTTTATCTATGATCTTCCGCACGTCTTTGCTAAAACAATTGTAGCCATCAATTTTAGGATGACGTGACAAGATTCCAAAAGTAACCAATAAAACGAAATGTCCAAAAATTAAAAAAAAATTTGAAATCTTGTGGTATTGAACACGTATAACCAATGGTTATTCGCTTAAGCGCTAATGAGATTAATTTTGGTTCCAGTAGGAAGAAGTGGGGCTCCTGTTTTTACTGTGACGAACTTACGTTTCACAAAAATAGGTATATGATTTACTAATATTAAAAAAAGTTCGAAATTTATTTTCAAAGTCTTAACAGCCATTATGTCCGCTCTGTTTGCGGTAACTTTCGAAAAGATCAATAATCGAAATCCTAAAAAACTAATAAGAATTCAAGACTTAATTTCTTGAGATCAGCAAGGTATCGGAACAATGTCGATATAGCAAGCCAAATCCTATTTCGGTACAGAAAATCCAAATTTTTGTATTTCACAACGTATAAGACTCAACGTATAAGACTCAACACCTATGAGATTGATCAGACTGAACGTATAAGAGAAAAACGTACGTAAAATTTACTGCATCAGACAACTAGCGAGGTTATCGGCCAAACGTATTTGATGCTCTTTTCAAGGTCAGAATAGGTCAAAAATGGTATTATTTTGACTCTGGATTCCATTTATATAAAAAAAGTGATTTGGTCCCACCGGTTTTCGAACCGCAAACTCTAGATTAAGGGGCCTAGGTCCTAACCATTAGGCTATATCCCAGTTGGAACAATCTGTGCGAACGCACAAGTAATATGCTCTTTCATTTACGCTTAGAAGCAATTGCGTCAGCAACATCTTCAAGCCTCAAAACTGATGATTCGAAAACTGGTATCAAATTAACAATAGGATGAATCAATGAGCCCGATTTTGTTTGAACTTGGGCGAAACGTGCGATGCCGTCGTTACCATAACGTAGACTCAAAATGCGGGCAAGTGGATAATAGACTCTTGGGCTGTCGCTATCGATTATCCAAACTAGGTCACCAGTTTTCAAGATTCCATCGGACGGAGTCTTCCATTTACAACGACAGCTCAATGAGGAAGATATTTTTTTAACCATTTTTTCCAAATGGCATTAGCGTACGCTTGCGCTCTGGCGAATCGCTTTCGGTGATTGAAGTCATCGACAGGGGTGAGTGAAGGAAGGCAAGTTCTGCGATTCCCCAAAAGAAAATTGTTTGGCGTTAATGCATCTAAATTGTTGGCATCCGAACTTACCCATGTCAATGGGCGGTTGTTTAGTGACTGTTCCATCAGACATAAAGTAGTGAGGAGTATTTCGTCTGTAAGCCGACGATTGCCAAGGGTTGCGTAAAGTGTTCGCTTGAAACTCCGCACTAGCTTTTCCCAAACACCTCCATGGTGCGGTGCAGCAGGTGGATTAAACTTCCACTTGACTCCCCTTTGCGCCAACTCCGAAGCAATTTTCTGTTTCCCCAAGTTTAGGAAACATAGCAACAGTTCTTTCTCTGTACCAACAAAGTTAGTGCCGTTGTCGGAACAAATGACCAACGGCATTCCACGACGAGCAATGAAGCGTTCAATACCCATAACACATGAATTTGTATCCATAGAATGTGCAATCTCAACATAAACTGCTCTGGTCGTGAGACAGGTGAGCAGGAAACCCCACCTTTTCCCACAGGAGCGGCGGATCGTGACGTGAAACGGACCAAACTAGTCAAGACCCACATTCGTAAAGGGCGGACACCGGAAGGCAAGACGTTCGGACGGAAGATCAGCCATCATAGGTTGGACAGGCTTAGTGCTTCGTTTTCTGCAAAGGACACAATTAAAACTAATCGAACGGAGGATAGAACGAAGCTTCAGAACAGCATACTGCTGTTGGACATATGCGCAAAGATAATCGTTACCTTCATGATGCATTTTGATGTGCATATGGTGTAAGAAAATGTACACCAGTGGGTGTCGACCGTCGAGGATTACGGGGTGTTTCAAACTGAACTCGAGGTCGGTGAAGCGCTTAATTTTGCCACTGGAAAGGATGCCACCGGGCCCGACAAACGCAGCAATAGGGCTTCCTTTACTGATTTTTTTTCGAACAGCGGAGTTGCATAAGCTCAATTGGGAAAGACTCTGCTTGCGTAAGAAGCTGCAGCTTTTTTCGGCTGCGGTAATGTCCTCAGGTTCTACTGTGTTTGGATCTATAGATCGGTAGGTGGCGTGCCGTGGAAGAATACGTAGGACATACGCAAGGATTCGAAGAAGTTCGATACGAACTGTATCTGCGAAAATGAATGCTGAGCAGTTGTCTAAAGGGTTGAGATCAGCTGCATGACGCTTCAACTTGATGTTCGACACCACTTCGGTGTCCGGGCGAAACGGAAAGTCAGATGTACGAAGAAAATCAGGATCAAGCGCTGTTCTGCAACGCCTCCGAGGACAATCCCCTCGTGCCGGCTTCAGTCGGGTTGTTCTGCGTTGACACGTGATGTCATTGATCGTCATGCGTTCCCTCTAGAATCTCAGAGACACAATTCGCGACAAATATAGGCTGTTTCTCTAGGGAATTCAACCACTGAAGGACTGTGGTACTATCTGTCCTCATAAACGTGCGTTGAATCTGACTGGTGAGCGCCTCGCATATTTCCTCCCTGAGGCGGGATGCCAGCAAAACCGCTTGGAGTTCGAGTTTAGGAACGGTGAGCACTTTCATCGGAGCTACTCGTGCCTTTCCAATGACGAAGGCTAGTTCTGTTCTTTTTTCGTTGTCTGAGGAATTCACGAGAGCACGCAAAAACGCAACTGCGCTGAACACCTCCTGTGAACTGTCACCAAAGACAAGTAATTCTAAGTGCTCGAACGAACCGGAGCAGCAGCTCCTAGGTATTTTCATTAGTCCAAGTTTTGGTAGTTCTGAGCTCCAGGACTCGAAACGCTCAATCATTTCCTTTGGGAGTACATCATCCCAGCTCTGACCGTGAAGTCGCCAGACATCTTTGAAGAGGAGCCGCGCTTTCACAGTAAAAGGGGAAAAAAGCCCAATTGGGTCAAATATTTTGATACAAGACCCAATACCAGCCTTTGTGTAACAGCTTTCGAGGCATCACATATTGTTCCGCGCCTAACAACTAGTGTGTCATTTACAAGATCCCATTTCAAACCTAGAACGTGAGTTGACGACTTCTCCCATGAGGCGCCTATTTCTTTTGGAACCTGTTCAACTGATTTGTCCTCCAGCTCCTCAAAGAGGCCAGGGACATTAATGATGAACTTAGGCAGCTTGAAACCTCCCCTGTTCAGTAGCTCGATCAAATCGCGGGATATTTTTTGTACTTTAATGGGTGACTCCATTGAGTCAAGGTAACCAACCATATAAAATTTTTGGCAAACAGCTTGCGCCGCTTCGGGAAAATCTGAATTATTGTCTCTCGCGGTACGCAATAACGCATAATTAGTGCAAGTTGGTGAATCTTGTGCACCGAATTTGTGTCTTGTGTACTGGTATACCTCAATGTTCATTGAGGGATCTTCCCGCCGCAGGAAATGCAAAACTGACTGTTCCGCTGGTAAAACACCTACTTGTAAGAACATACCCTCAATATCAGCGGAAACAGCGAATTGATGCTGACGAAAGCGCATCAGAGTGTGGATTAGTCTCAGCAACAGGTCTGCACCGGTGAGTAATAACTGTTCAAAGATATACCCTGAAACTTTGAAGCACCATTCAACACCCTACGAGCTTTTCCCGGCTTGTTGGGGTTTACAACCGGGTGATGAGGTAGATACCATTCTCTTCCGGCGCAATGCTTGTCGTCTCGACTTTCCACTTCAATAACATAGCGTTTATCGAGATCGTCTTGAATTGTCTGTGCATAACGCTTGTACAAAACGAGATCTTTACTTAATCTCTTTTCCATTGAATTGAACTGCACCATTGCTGAAAAAAATGTTGGGGAGTTTTACTTCGTCTGAAGACCAAAGCATGCCTACATGATATCGGCCCTCATTGTGTACGGTGGATTGTTCGAGGATCTCAGTTGCTCGATGGTCAGAGGCTGAACGGGGATCGACCTGGTTGACAGCCCCATATGACTCCATGTCATACCAGGATTTTATTTGGGATGCTAACTCGGAATCTTGTTTAGCTACTGCCTTGAAACAAGTAGAAATCAGACCAGATGAAGACGGCAACGGACCGCTTAATACCCATCCCAACGGTAAGCGAACGGCAACGGTTGAGGGTTTTGATTCGGTTTCAAAATACTTGATCGGGCGGATGGCGTGGTAAGCGTCTTGGCCTAGTATCATCTCGACTTTTGCGTAGTCATACGTCTTGCTCGGTAATACGCTTAAGTGAGGATATTTTTCTTGAATGGCAGTATTATCAATAATGTCGGAACCTACTCGTAAATTTGTTTTTACATAATGGAGTAGATCAAACGGAGAGCAAGTGTTTTTGCCTATTGGTTGGACAGTAACCTGTACAGATTCCGATTTTATAGTTTCTTGAGTATTTATGCCATTCACGGTCAGCTTTAATGGGGTACCCTTCAATTGAAGACAACTAGCGAGCTCACTGGATATCCAAGAATGACTACAAGCTGTGTCACAGAGAACAAGTGCTCTAGTGCGTACATCTGAGGGACTTAAAAGATCAACTTCAAGACTCTGAAGAAGCCCTTTTACATCAGTTATTGACGTGAGTCCCGAGGAACTAGTCGTTCCCATAAACTTTGCATTTTCAACTGTATTTGATGAAGTTTTTGTGGAGCTTACTTTAGACAGCGTGACAACGTTACTTTTCTTCTCTGTGCTTACGGGAGAAACGCGTTCTACCCCGTGAAGTATTTTGTTATGAGTGCTTCTACAGCCCTCAATCGTGCATTTTCGTTGACGTGGACATGTTCGGAATGAATGCTTACCGTTCAAACTCGAGAAACAAAGTTGGTTTTCTACACCAATCTTAGCACGCTGCGTAGGGGTCTTTGCCCTGAAAGATTGACATCGCCAAATGGGATGTTGACATTTGCAAAGAGCGCAGGGCAATTGATCATGTTTTGCACTCTGGGAAGCTTTATTAGAGATATGTTGTTTTGCATTTGCATTAGCAGCAAAGACTTTCGACGAAATTTCTGTTTTTGTTACACTTATGTTACCATTATCCTCATTTTTTCCCTTGAAAGAGATTGCTTTCTTGCGCTCTTGAGCTTCTGCTTTCTCTTATAGCCAATCGTTAAAATCTAACTTTGTTGGCCTCAACCACTCTTTCTTCACGGTGTGCATTGACCAGGATTCTTTTAATTTAGGTGGAAGCTTTTGAACTGCTTGGTTTAAGAGGAACGAGCTACAAAGATCTGTGTCATATGACAATGACCTGAATACACCAACGAGACTTGAGACTACAGTAGCAAAGCTGATTATTCTGTCTGAGTTATGCATTTTGACCGCTGGATAGCTTAAAAATTTATCAAGATGCGCAGTTACCACTGCCTGTGGCTGTCCTAACTTACGCTCAAGCTTTTTCAATGCATCTCTACACATTGACCCACAATAGTCAAAATCTGCAATTGCAGCCTTTGCTTTCCCTGTTACCAATGTTTTTAGGTACGTTAGCTTAACGTCATCACTCAATGTCTGCAAATCGATCGCATTACGAAATTGGCCGTACCATTCATGCCATTGAAGAGGCTCGCCGTTGTATTGGGAAAGTTTCCACTTGGATGGGGGATCTCTCTTGCTGAAGCTAAGCAACTCGGCAAGATCTTTTACAGTTAATTGTTGAGATGCTGGATGGTGCGACAAAAAAGGTTGATGCATGGGTAGGGGATTTCGAGAATAAGGCAGCGAGGACAAAACGTGTGGTGTGGATATCCCGGTAGGAGTGGTGCTGTTTGCAACGCCTGGTTGTCTACTATTGCACTAGAAATTGGATTACAGTAGTACGTTTTACCACCTACGGTGCTTACTGAAACAGGTACGTTTGCCGTGACATTAACTTTGGACCTCTGCGGAGCCATCGGAAAATCATTTGATTCGGTGTTTAATGGAACATTAGCGATGGTCCATGAATTCACGTTGAGCCTGTAGTGACCTTGTGATATTGATAAAGCCTGGTGGTGGAGTGGGTTTGCCGCAGCTGCAGGCAAATTTGATTCTAATTGCGCTGCCAAGTAGTTGAGTTGATTGTCGGCCGGGAAAGCATAATCTCGATTATGTTGAGGGGTGTATAATGCTGTCGACAAATCATGAGCTGGAGATACAATTTGTAAATTTCCAGTGTTTTGTGGCTGGTTCAGGTATGCATTGCCTTCCAGAGACAAACTAGGTTGATTTGTTTGAAAAAACAAACCAAAAACCACGGTAGTAAGCAGATTCTTGATCAACAAGAGACTGCCAGAATTGCAGTGTATTGTTCGGCAGGCATTCGTTTTGATTGTTCACTTCGGAGATCGGATTATTGAGTTCAAGCTCTTCGCTGCCTTGATTGATTTGCTGGATAAGATCATCATTTCCAGCCAAATCTAACGGTTGAGGAATCAACAGTGATGCATGCTGTTGGTTTTGATCGTTCATTTCTGATCGATGATTCTCAAAAAAACGATTCTCGGCAGTATTACCCTGTTCTTGGACGAAAGAGTTATTATTTTGTGCATCTGCTATCGCCGAAGAAATAGCTTGATCGAAACAAGCGCTAGATTTTTTCTGTTTGCAAGTCAAGATGGCTGTTTTTTTGCTACCAACTGACTCAAACTTTTCTTTGACGCAATTTTCGCTCTTTGTTGAGTAGATACTGCCATGTTTTGAGGAACTATTAGTGGAGGTCTCTAAAAGCAAAGATTCATCGTCCATTAAGTTGTTTTCCTGCATTTTAGGTTCAACGAGACGTTTTCGATTTTCCTCTTGCATTTTCTCGAGGTGTATGTGTCGAAAAATCATGAGCTGGAGATGAAATTTGTAAATTTCCGGTGTTGTGAGGCTGATTCACGTATGCATTGCCTCCCAGAGACAAGCTAGGTTGATTTGTTTGAAAAAACAAACCACAAACCACGGTAGTAAGCAGATTCTTGATCAACAAGAGACTGTCAGAATTGCAGTGTATTGTTCGGCAGGCATTCTTTTTGATTGTTCAATCCGTAGATCGGATTATTGAGTTCACGCTCTTCACTGCCTTGATTGATTCGCTGGATAAGATCATCATTTCCAGCCAAATCTGACGGTAGAGGAATCAATTGTGGTGCATGCTGTTGGTTTTGATCGTTCATTTTTGCCCGATGATTCTCAAAAATAAGATTCTCGGCAGTATTACCCTGTTCTTGGACGAAAGAGTTATTATTTTGTGCATCTGCTGCCGCGGAAGAAATAGCTTGATCGAAACAAGCGCTGGATTTTTTCTGTTTGCAAGTCAAGATGGCTGTTTTTCTGCTACCAACTGACTGAACCCACCCTTTGACGCAATTTTGGCTCTTTGTTGAGTAGATACTGCCATGTTTTGAGGAACTATTGGTGGCGGTCTCTAAAAGCAAAGATTCATCGTCCATTAAGTTGATTTCCTGCATTTTAGGTTCAACGAGACGTTTTCGATTTTCCTCATGCATTTTCTCGAGGCCTATTTGACGTTTCTTAGAAAACAATTCTATCTCATGCCTAGTCTCAGTCATTTCACGTTCTCTCTCTGCCATCTCAATTTCATACTCTCTTTCAGCTATTCGAGTAGGAGCTTTGTTTTCTTCCTCCACTTCTTCTCGTTTAATTTTTGCTAATATAAAATCGTTCCTGCGAGCGGTTGAAGCCTTCGAAGAGCTACCAGCAGACAAGGATTTGTGGGATCTTTGAGAGCCCTTTTTTGAAGTTTCGTTGCCCTGAGTGGAGTCTATATAGTCTCGGGCATTTTCCATATACTCATCGTGTCTTTTATTCACAACTACCAGCCATTCTTCTAATTCGGATTGAAGTTTCTCTGCTTGTTCAGTCTTAGCTGCAAGACCCATCAGGCTATCATTTTTTGTTATACAATTTTCGAGTAGATCTTTGCATTTGGTAACCAAACTCTCTACTCTCACGCGCCTCGCTTTTTCGTGGATAAAGTCATCAATCCTTTTGTAAAGTTTGCACAGCTCCTTCTCAATCTTGGCCCTTGCATCATACACCTTAGAAACTTTGCTTGTAAAGGGATTTGACATAATGGGAGAAAGAATAAAACAATAGATTAACTTACAGATTTGGTGAACAAACAGAAAGGGAAAGTGAAACAATATTGAATTTAGTGCACTGCAAAATTGGGATTTTAGGACAACAATTTAGGAGATAAAACAATTTGGGTAAAACAAAGTGATCAACAATAGGACAATTCTCGTGACAGGGGAGATAGAAGTTGGGGAGTAACTCGAGGAACGAACGAAAATTGGGGTGGAATGACTGAGTCTCAATTACTATAGTTTCTATAACCCCTGTAGTTTAAACTGGGGACACAGAACCCAAAATCATTTGAGACTCAGTGAGCAAAACCCCAAAACGTAATAGGACTTTAATATTTGCGCACAACAAGAAGACCGGAAAAGCTTGAGTCGCGACCATGCGGCGAGCGAGTGACGAAACGAGATAGCGGTGGAACGGCAGATTCGAGATTTGAAAACCTTGAAAAAGTGAGCGGTTCCAATCGACACTACAGTAACCACGCAACAGAAGCAGGACACGACGGAGCGACTGAGTCCTACAACAAACCAACTCTATAACCCTCTAGTAGTTAAGCTGAGGTCACGGAGCCGGTAAGCAAAAGGACTCAGTGAAAACTCGAAGTTAACGCCGCTTCAGCTGCAAGTTTCTTATTCTTTTTCGCTCTACGTCGTCGTTTATTGAGTTTGCTATGACGAGTTTTCTTAGGCAAGCGGCGAAGTGACTTCTGATGCGTTAAAATTAAAGTTAACGACTTAAGTTCCAAATGAGCTTTCTGATGCAATTGATAGTACTCTTTTACTAATTTTGGATCTTTCTGTTTCCGCCTTGACACTAGGTCAATCAGTACATGGAGAGTCGCAACTTCTCTTTGCTTAAGAAAACCAAAGATAATTGGTTCTTCGTTTCGCGGGCAATAAACTGTAGCTTTCAAACGAGTTTGGTAACTTTCTTGCATTTTAGAAAGTTCGAAAAAATCCTGTTTCCGCCTTGACACTAGGTCAATCAGTACATGGATAGTCACAACGTCTCTTTGCTTAAGAAAACCAAAGATATTTGGTGATTTGTTTCGCGGGCAATAAACTGTAGCTTTCAAACGAGTTTGGTAACTTTCTAGCTTTTTAGAAAGTTCGAAAAAAGCTAGTGCTCGATAATTATTGATTCGGTGAGAAGTCAACGAATTGTTTACAGCGTCGTGCCAGATTATGACTTCAGTTTTGTGCCGGAAGACGTTGTTCAACTGATATTGTACCGTTTTTCTTTCGCTAACAGCAAAAGGATTCAAGCTTAATCCCGGAAGTGAAAACACAGTGCTTTTATACCAATTTTAGGCGCTTTCTGGTAGACTATTAATGGCCTGGAACAACGAACTAGCACCCAGAATGAATACCTTAGGATCACATCAACGTGTATTTACCGTATCGGGACAATAAACTACGAACCTTTCTTGTTTTTGATGTTTTTTGAGATTTTTTCTCAAAAATTGGTAAAACCAACAATTCTCAAAAATTTGGTCAAAACTCAAATTTTTTGTTGAATACCTGTATTATACTGTTACCCCAACTACACTGAACAATGTTTTACCAGTTTATCCAAAATTTGACCAAGTTTTCGATTTTCCAAATTTTCTAGCTAAAAATAGCAAAAAAAAAATTCGATAGTTTAATATTTTTCGAATATAACCAGTTTTTCTAAGTTTTTACGTGTTTTTTGTCAATTGCGGTCACTTTCGCCTTTTCTGGTGAAATCCGTCTTTTTCTAACCCAAATTGTCTCGGTCTTTCAGTTTTTTGTGATGCTCGGTTGCGCTGCCCTGAAGACCACGTCAGGATGTTCCAGTCACCCGTTTTGCATGTAAAATTGATGATTGAAACCACCTCTCTCACATTTTGGGCTGGGAAGCCGACTCTTCACAAGTGTTCACAAGTCTAGTTGTTGTTGTGCTCCCTGATTTTTTCTCTCGGTGGACTAAATTGACGGCTCTCGTTGCGATAACTTTCGAAGAGGTCAATAATCGAAGTCCTAAAAAAACTAATAAAAATTCATGACTTAATTTCTTGAGATCAGCAATGTATCGGAACAAAGTCGATATAGCAAGCAAAATCCCGTTTCGGTACAGGAAATCCAAATTTTTGTATTTCACAACGTATAAGACTCAACGTATAAGACTCAACACCTATAAGACTGATAGGACCCAACGTATAAGAGAAAAACGTTCGTAAGATTTACTGCATGAGACAACTATCAAGGTTGTCGGCCAAAAGTAATTGATGCTCTTTTCAAGGTCAGAATAGGTCAAAAATGGTATTATTTTGACTCTGGATTCCATTTATACAAAAAAAGTGATTTGGTCCCACCGGTTTTCGAACCGCAAACTCTAGATTAAGGGGCCTAGGTCCTAACCATTAGGCTATATCCCAGTTGGAACAATATGTGCGAACGCACAAGTAATATGCCCTTTCATTTACGCTTACACGCAATTGCATCAGCAACACATTAGCTCTCCACTCACATCACTAGATAGGTTCACTTACTGCTCATTACGAAATCTATTGCACATTTAGTCAACGAGTTTATGCCATAGGATTCCAAAACTTTAGTAAAAACTCAAAAAGAAAATCAAAATTTCATTTGAAATTACAATAACTGAGATACGAATCCAAAAAAAAACATGAGCGATCCATTGGAAACGAAGTTTCGTTCACTGGGCTTCAGTTGATTGTAAATAAGGTTTGTCGTTAACGGAACCTTTGTGTTAAAAATTACTAGTCTCTAAGTTACTTGAAAAGACAAAAAAATGCAAAATTTTTGAAACAAGAGCTCCCAAATAGAATTCAATTTTTTTTTCGATATTAAACTTCCCTCTGAGACTAGAACTGGTCTTTTTATCTTTTTATTGCCTTTCGTCTATTATGAACCAAAAATTGATTTATTTTGTGGCGTGAAATCTAATTTTGAATTAAATTTTTCGTAGAAAAAATGTTAATTCGAACAAAAATTACTGTAAAAGTGAACAAAAGTGAACCAAATATCCCGTGTTCACACATAACTTCAATCCTCGATAACTCTTCAAAAAAAATGAAATTCAAAAAAAATCTTTTTAATTTTGAATTCTCCTCTGGATGAGCTGATTAATGATGCCCCTCACATTTCTCTACGATGAATATATCGGTCGGCCAAAATTGACTGAACAAAAAAAACCCATTTGGGTATATAGTTCCTCCCCCCACAAGTGGGTCGGAACAAAAATACTTTGATTAACGTAGAATTAATTTGACAGCCAGTGATTTATTTTGTATTTCTTGCGCACACAAGTAGAGCTGCTGAAACTTGGTTTTTGGCAGTTTTTTTTCCAATTCTGTCATTTTTCCCACAAAAGTGCAACAACAAAGTTAAACCATTCGCTACTATTAGCATACTTTTAACTACTTGCAACAGATTATTTAAGATTAGTTTTATATTGATTTTATGTGGAAAGTTTGTTAATGCCTTTGGAGTTATCAATTCAACTTAAGAAGAGACATCACAATTTGAAGATTTTGTTGAAAAATTTTCGTTTGTAAAATAGTAAATAATTTGTGAAAAGTAGACATTTTTATTGTAAGACTTCAAATTTTCAGGTTCAGGTCATTATAAAAGTTGAACAAAAATGCGTTAGAGTTTTGTTTGGGTTTTCATTTTGAATTGCATATTCCTTCGGCCAGCTAAAAATTGTGATGAAAGTACTTATTCATTGCGAAATCAACATACAAATGAAAACGATGCAAAACACCTAAAAATTATTTTCTGTTGTTGACCCCAAAAAGTTTGATATAATTATAACCGCTGTTCTGAATTGACAATAGTCTATTAATTAATTTAAGCAAATACATGAAGCTTTTCAGAATAAAACTCAACACTCTTGACAACAAAAAGTCTAAATTGAATAAAAAATTTGAATCAAAAACAAGGATTGTTTCCGCAATTGTCAAATTTTAGAAGTGAAAAAGTGGATTTTTCTGAAACGATTTTGAAGAGAATCGCTAAACAAGAAGATTGTCATCTAAACATTTACGGAGGAATTTTTTTCGCTTTAAGTTTCATTTTATCGTTTCAAAGATGAGTGCGTAATTTTTTTTGGCTTCCGTCATAAAGAACTCTTTGATGAAAATGGTTCATTCTAAATTATAAACCAAAGTTGCAGGTGAAAGAAACTTCAATCCAGATTGTGAGAAGTTGAACAAGTCTACTTTGTCTATTTTCCTTTTCCAGCAAAAAACCTTAATATATCTTTCCATAAAAAATGCAAGCGTGCAATTCATTGACATCTCAACTTTTGTTTTAAAGAATAGATAAGACAGGTGAGGTGGAAGACAATTTTACGTTAGCCGTTCAAAATTTATCTTAGATGCATGTGTTGTTGTTAATAATTTTTGTGTTTTTAAGTAAACATTGCTATAGAATTTGTTTATTGTGAAAGTTGCTCAGCGTGAATGTTGCTCTAAATTTGGGCCAGCAAAGTTTTTGTTGCTTACAACTAAATTTAAAAAGGTTCCTGTTTGTTTTTCTTGTTTTCTAATCTATATAAACTTAACAGAAACTCTAGTATGTAATAGTAATCACAAAAAATAACATGTGTACAAGTTTGTATTTTTTATAGTCATATATTTCTTAGGTCTGGCCCAAAGATTAACGAAGCTGTTATTTTATTAGCTATGATTTCTCAATTTGCATTTTTTCTCATTAATTTTTTCAAACACTTAGTTACTTGTTATTAGGAGTTATTTGTATATGTTACAGTTTTAGAAAAGTTTGTTAGCTGAAAAGATTTTTTGTTCTTCTGGTCAATAATATTATATTTGTTCTTCTGGTCAAAATTTTTATCAATAATATTTGTACATTAGACTAACCTACAAAACCAACTTTAGTTTGACAATCTTTCCATTGCGTTGATTTTGTGCAAGGAGAGAAAAAAAATGTACAATGATATTATTTATATGTAAACAGCAGGCAACGTTTTCATTTTTACTTCTTCATTATTTTTGTCTCAATTGCTTGTCTTCATAAATCAGTATTCGGGTTAAAGATTTTAAAAAAAAAATTTAGCTGTATTTTCTCTAAAAAAAACGTTTAGTTTTAAAGTTCGTTTTGCATTAATGATATAATATTGCCTTTTCCGCCGTGCTATTAACATGATATATGACCGATTCAAATCTAAATATTTGAGATTAATTTCAAAACATAAATTGAAACGAAAATTCACAGCTGGACTACTGGAATGATATGACTTTTTGCGAAGGACGACATAGAGCATGAAAACAGGCTTTTCCATACAAAACTTGACCCATAAAAAACTCATGTCATACAACACATTTGAAATGGTTTGGCTGAATAAACAACATCCTCTCTATATTTGCTCTCTAAATATAAAATAAATTGAAGTTTTGCGACAATTTATTTACGGCAAGGAAAGTGATTCAACTAAAACCAAGATAAATAAAAAAAAACATTTACAGCATTTTACCTAGATTTTTTTTTAAGATGAGACGTTTTTCAATTTGGAAGGTTACACAATATTTGCCCGCTTTCAAAAATTGGAGTGTTAATTCTCTTCTGTGCAATTTTCATTCAATCAACTTGATCAGAATCCTCGAGAACACATGAGAACATAAAGTGTTCTTGGATCTCATTGAGCAAAACTTATGTTCGGAAAAAAATCAAAAATCTGTGGTCTGCCGCATTTTTGTCTTTATAAAAAGAGAGAAAAATGACCTATGTATGAGTTTTAGAGTGAAAATGTTTCTTTCACTGAGTTTTGCCCTAATCACTCAATGTAACTTATTGCAATATAGCACTTTGCAGTACTTTTTAAAGATCATCATTTCAGTTTCAAAAGCCGTTTCGTGGTTTCATGGAAAATAGAAAATGTTTTGTTATATTTTTCGGCCGGAGCTGACATGGAAATTATCTGATTTTTTTTGCTGGTGAAATTCGCCATTTAAATAATAGAAGAATGAAAATGTGATTTGAACAGCGCGCAGAACAATTTTTACGGGCGCCGCGGTAATTATTTGTAAAAGTGCGAGAGGGCTTTTGAAATTATTTTGAAAAGAGGGTTTCGAACACTAATGGGCGCTTTTGAAATTAATCAAAACACCGGAGAGAGAAGTGTAGTGTTCGACCGCAGCGTAAAATTACCCCCGTAAAATCATCACCCCCCCCCCCCCCCCCCCACCCGAATTAAATAGAAAAGACGAAAGGCTGAAACACCGACGTATTTAAAATGTTTTTGAACTTGATTTCCCACTAATTACATTTGATAAAATTGCCGCTACCATAATTAAAATTTTTCAGTCATGTGTTTTAGGAGAACGCTCTAAAATTGCGATTCAAAGACATTTTAAGAAAAATATTGAGAAAAATGTTAAAACTAGCATTACGGCAATATGTTAAAAGCTAAATTCATACAAAAAGAACCAACTGAGCGTCGGTTTTTTTCTATTTCATGGCTCGATAAATTTTTCGAAGGCACAATCAAATAAAAATAAGGTTCAAGGGGTACTTTTTTGAAACAAAAAAGCTACATTTTGGATCAATTTTTTAATACATAAATTGTATTAAGCATCTATTTTTTTGTTATTTTTGTTTGGTTGCAATTGCGTACGATGTTTTATTCGTATCGAACCATTGTTGAATTCATAAGACGACGTCCTTGTGTAGTTATATTCCCGTGCTCTATTTTGTCTTATTCTGTCAATAAATATTGTTGTTTTGTTGTTGAACGTCTTCTGCTTTTTGCGTAACCTCAATTTCCAGTGTTTCCCTATCTGATGAGGAGTAGAGTGGAAAAGAGGGAAAACAAAATGAGAGGGAGGGGGAATAAATTGTTTGTTTTACTGTTTTTGTTCAACTATTGTATTCCTCTGTTCACGCCGTGAGACCTCATTAAGAATTTCCACATGATTTCTGTTTCAACTTTTCCTCCGTTTTCCACCATTTTCCATTTTTCTTCTTATATAATTCAGTATACTGTTACGTTTAGCCGAAAACTAAAATCGTCGCATAATTGGGTTTGCCTGGAGTTACCACAAAACCAATAAAAAACTATATAACACCCTTACCCCCCCCCCCCCCCTCCCCCGATTCTTCTCTGATTAATTTAATTATCACGTTTCTTTCTATTCTTCCATAAGTGATCGCCAGATAAATTCAAATTTTTTTTTCAGTTGAGAATTTTAACTCTCATTTAATATACAAACATTTTCCTAAAAACTTTTAAAATTCCACGATAACCGCGTGGATTATTCGCTTGTCAAACCTAACCGTTTTCCGCCCGATTTGCTGAAGTTTTCGACAAAATTAGCAATCGGTAAACTGGACAATTTTTGTGCCGTCTCTTTTTACATCAGCTGAGTGGAGTTACATTACCATTCAGAGCAGTTATTTGTGCGTGTGTATGTGTATGCATGTGTTTGTAAAGGGTACCACATAAACCCAGGGGGGGGGGGGGGTAAATTAAAAAATATGCAGGTAAGCAGGCATAAGCACGTGAAATATATTTGGCATTGCGTTTGTTCAAAACCACCAACACAACCATTCTACCATTATATACTACTACTATGGCCGATCTTTTGACCGACATACAAATTAGCCGCAATACGTTTTAGCCATCAAGTGTAAGCAAACTTCCTTTAATAAACCACTTTAAAATGTTTTTTTTTCGTCAAAATTATAAAATTATACTTTTACTATAAACGACGTGAAAAGTAGTTAAATTAAGCAGTCTTTGGTTCTAACTAAATATTAGCAAACATAAGTTTAAAGCAAAGTTTTCACTTTTTTGTGAAAAAATTGAAAATTATTTAATATTTGTAGTTTTTTCTTGATTTTCGTCAATTTGTTTGTTTATTTCAGCTTTTTGCTAATTGTCGGCGGGCTCCATTGTCTTCTAATTGGTGTGTCGGCTAATATTAATAGCACCACCATCGCTTGCTCTTTCGTTCTTTTTCCCTGATGTAACATTGGTAGCGGACGCACAGGCGGAAAAAGCATGGCTTCATATTTTGTTCACTTATCCGCCCA
The DNA here is from genome assembly GCF_964194025.1 of Convolutriloba macropyga. Lineage (NCBI taxonomy): Eukaryota > Metazoa > Xenacoelomorpha > Acoela > Convolutidae > Convolutriloba > Convolutriloba macropyga. Next base: position 15,768,345 of record NC_134480.1, read on the forward strand.
CTTGACCGAAACGAATTCAAAGCCGAGAAAGATATTTTAAATTTTTAAAATTTCGGGCAGAGTTTTAATAATGGACAATTATGTTCAGTTTTAATTTCAGTACGAAGAAAAAAAGAAAAAGGAAAAAAAATATGGTCTGAGCCAAGTTCTTTTGAGCAAAATTGTTTTTTTTTTACAGAAAATTGTCTCTGAGTTAAAATTAATATTGTATTCGATGTTCTCCTTTGAAGCCAGCGGAAAAACAAAAAACTTTAAACTATTATCCGATTATTTAAAATCTATCGTCTCCTATTTTCAAAGTCTACCAGTTAATTATTAACACCAGATTGTGAATTATTAATTTAATAATCTACTATTCTAAAACCAGATAAGGAAAAAAAGTTAACGAAAAAGCCGAAATGATATTTGGACCGCGCTTATTTTTATTGGTTTGGTTAATTTGAGCATTATATTACTTTTTTTATTTGCTGTGATTTTATTAGCGATTTGGGTATAAATAAATAATTGAACCCCAAAACACCCACCCCCCCCCCCCCCCCCGCTCTAAATCCATCCCACCCATACCCGTCTGCCGTCATTTTATTAAATGTTCAACTGAATATAATTCTGAAATCAAAGCTTACATTTTTGCAACTTTCCGAAAATATAGCGTTGGATTTTTTCACAAAAATCTAGTTATGCTAAGTTGGAATTCGTTTAAGAGGCGGAGTGGGAAATTGTTAGCTGATGATTTTAATAGCGTCCACCAGGAATAAATGATACACGGTAGAGCCGTCGTCTCTTTCTCTTTAATTATTTCTAAATTCTATTCAGATGAAGCTGTGCTGCTTCTATTAGAGAGAGAGCGAACAAAAATAAAAAAGAAACAACAAAACTCGTTTCTTTTTATACACATAAAAGCTTTTTATCATCACTCCAGTCGTATTTTCTTACCCCCTTTTTTATACCTAGCACAAATAAATTCGACCACGCAAATTTCGGGGCTTTATTTTGAATACTCTTTTCTTACGTTAACAATAAGAACCCATTCAAAAACCCCCAAAATCTTAGCCTACCTCTTACGCCCCGCTGCAGCCATAACCAATACTACAACCACCGTTACATCTTATACCTTACTTTTCTTTCATTCAGTTTTGAAGTATGAAAACATTCTTCTGGTCGCGTGAATAAATTTTCTTCTCGATTTAAGCTAACCTCTCGATCTAAGTTGAGACCACCACTAATACCTCACTGCAAGTTTTTTTTCATGGTATACCTACCACTCGAAGTATGAAAAAATCAAAACTAACTCCCATTTTTGTTACCTTTGCTCTTATTTACCCTTGTATCAAATTCTTCGCTTATAATAACATAAAACCCTCTTACATATTTTAACTTATTCTACCATTACCCGCCCCACCCCTCCCCTTGAGCCGTCACTTTATTTTGTTCAACCAGCTATGGCTGTGAAGCTAACAACTTACATTTTATTCAGCCTTACATAATAAGGCGACCACAGTGTCGTAAGATTTGCAGAAATACAAATTTAATCCAGCCTTACAAAAACTACAAATTCTATTTATATATGACCCAGTTTCAACTATTTTATCTACGATTAATTGCTTGGTTTTGATTAACAGCGCACTTTTATAAATCTACCCATTTACAAACATTTACCTTTTTTGTTCTGAGTAGCCGACTTTTCTTGTAAAGCGAAGACTTTTGAAAGAATTGTTCTTTGTTGGATGTTATTAGGAGTGCAATTTTGGTGATATGATTGCAATTTTTCCGCAGAAATGGTTGGTATCAAAATATCAGCTTACAATTATGTGTTTGAAGTTTTAAATGTTTATCTTCTACGCAATTTAGAAAAAAATTTGATGAAATCTAAAGTTATTATACAAATAATGATTAAAAATAAGCTGAATGAAACAGGTCAGCAATGTTTTGAAATCAATTTTGTCATTAAAAAAATATCGTTTTAAGCTGATAAGGTTGCAATTATTACTCACTCAGCCAGTTTTGCAATCCAATGATCGATTAAATGATAGAATTTTCCAATTAATTCTTCCTTAAAACATATAAAAATTCTCAATTTATATCGGTTTTTCTCACAAGTTCAAAAAGCTCATTGAAAAAGCAGCTGACAAGCAACTTAGAAATTTTTAATTCCAAAATGAGCAATCTAGTACTTTTTCTTCTGTGCTCAAATTGAAAGGTCGAATACAAAATACAGTTTGGCATTTAAAATCAACAAAACGGCAAAAATAATATCATTTTCTTCAAATACAAAAAAAATGCAAGCTAACAAGTCTTGAAAATCTTTAATGTCATTACAGTCCAAATGCGGGAAAATTGCAAATTTTGATAACTGAGAGGTTGATATGACGAAAAAACAGTAAGTGTAACAAATCTGGGTGATAAAAACTCATGCCTTGAGAAAGGTAAGAAATCTTCATAGCAACAAAAGTTAATTTACATCCAAAAGTGGAGAAAACTTCTGTATGTCATTTCAACTGTAATATCCAAAGTCTAAAAAAATTCAGATGCATTTGAAGCTTTAAAATGATCAGAGTTTTTAGTGGGAAAGGCCATATTTGCCAATTTTTTTGCTCAATGGTAGACTTTTTTCTTTTCAATTTGATGACAACTATTAACAAAGTTGAATCCTATTTTATTTTGAATTTTTGTAATTGCTTGACTGTTCAAAAAAACAAGACATTTTGTTTTTGTGTTCATGCTCTCAACAACTTATAGAAAATCTTTTCTTACCCTTTCCTTAGATCTTATTTTGTTTTGCTTTGCCGAACAAAAAATGAAGACTGAGAAAGAGGAAAAATTATATTAAAACAGTAAGACGTCACCAGATTGGAGAAAATCTGAAAAAAATAATTATGTTTCTTACTATTCCTCTATTCCTAGCCATACGGTTTGTGAAATGAAGAAAAATCATTTGTTTATAGTGTGATTGATATGTTTTGTACGTTTTGTGCAAATGGACCCTGCTCAAAAAAAAGAAAATTCGTTTGATTTTTAAATAAGGTTTGGAATTTTACGTACGGTACTGATCTACAGTCGTATATATTTCTCGCGTTGGGATAAATAACACGAAACTTTTAATTATATTTATGGGTTTTTTCTTTGCGATGCACTTCGAAAGTTACAAAAATGTTTGATATTTAGCTTGATTCGGCTCCTCATTAATTATTAGGATGAAGGTAGAAAAAATCATATCGTGAATTACATACTTAAACATTATGTGTCATACAGTTTTGAAATCTACTCACCTGTTACAAGCCATTAAAATAGAATTTTACTTTTGGCTTTCAATTCGTTCTCAATTTTTTATACCTTCTGTAATTAAAAACGGTATGTATATTAGCTATGTTTTAATATTTTTTTGGTTTTGCTTTCGAAAAAATTTTTTGTCGTCAACTTCCCAAAAAATGAAAAACTTTGCTCAACATTGATTGTTGAGGTTCATTTGCAGTCTAATTTCTGTTAAACTCTAAAATTTTCCCAATAAGTAAGTTTCCCAATAAATAACTAGCTCAACCAACTTTGTTTTATTTCAATTTAATATGTTATAATACTTTACCGATGATTTCGAGTAATAAATAAGTTTGGAAAAATTAAAATTAAGGTCAATAAAATTATCAGCTAAAACAAGAGCGATTGCTTTTTATATTTGCTTTCATTATTTATGTTTTAATTGTACGTTTTCCGAGTAATGATATTCAATTCTTTTAGCTGCAATCGAGGTCATAAGTCACGTAGATAACACATCGTAAAATTTTTTTTATCTATAGTATTCACATTCTCCCTTAACTATATTAACTTTTGCCAAAAGTCTGCGCTTTCACAATTTTTTCATCAAAAATTTGATGCCATGGAATTTTCATCAATTTGAATTATTAATGTTTGTTTCTCATTGGATCAATTACAGTTATTTTTTAATAAACCCTTCTTACGTTTCAAAAGCTGTTCAAAAACAAAATTTGCTGGACCATGTTTTCTTCGGAAAAGATCCATTGAAGATAAAAGATGAGGAAAAAATTTGATATAAGGTTCCCCTCTCTAAAATAACAAACACAAAAAACCGTGTACTATTCTTCCAGACAATAATGTTCTAAATACAATATTTGCGGTCATAGTTCAAAAATTTACACTGATCAATCTATGAAACCAGCTTTTCAAGCAAAAGTTTCACGTCACCAAAATAGCTTTTTAAAAACAATAAAAATTGCCCGCATTCAATATTTCCCCTGTTGCCCTTTTAAAGTACTGTAATGATTGACCCTATTTACAATAATAGAAAATCAAGCTCTGAACAAATACTGTTCTTAACTAAAAACCTGTGTTTGTATTTTTGATTGACCCCTGCATGCCATATTTGATCGTTTAAGTATTACAAAGTGACATAATTGCGATCGTGGTTTTGTAAGTTCAATTCAACCCTCTTAGCAGGAGGCATTTTACAGTTCGCGGCGAGGCTGATTTGTTTTAGGGGAAAAGGGGGAGGGGACATAGTTAACAATGGGGGGTTTAGTACGGTGGTAACTAGGGATAGATTTGATCCGGGTGATAAAAACTCATGCCTTGAGAAAGGTAAGAAATCTTCATAGCAACAAAAGTTAAAATACATCCAAAAGTGGAGAAAACTTCTGTATGTCATTTCAACTGTAATATCCAAAGTCTAAAAAAATTCAGATGCATTTGAAGCTTTAAAATGATCAGAGTTTTAGTGGGAAAGGCCATATTTGCCAATTTTTTTGCTCAATGGTAGACTTTTTTCTTTTCAATTTGATGACAACTATTAACAAAGTTGAATCCTATTTTATTTTGAATTTTTGTAATTGCTTGACTGTTCAAAAAAACAAGACATTTTGTTTTTGTGTTCATGCTCTCAACAACTTATAGAAAATCTTTTCTTACCCTTTCCTTAGATCTTATTTTGTTTTGCTTTGCCGAACAAAAAATGAAGACTGAGAAAGAGGAAAAATTATATTAAAACAGTAAGACGTCACCAGATTGGAGAAAATCTGAAAAAAATAATTATGTTTCTTACTATTCCTCTATTCCTAGCCATACGGTTTGTGAATTGAAGAAAAATCATTTGTTTATAGTGTGATTGATATGTTTTGTACGTTTTGTGCAAATGGACCCTGCTCAAAAAAAAAGAAAATTGGTTTGATTTTTAAATAAGGTTTGGAATTTTACGTACGGTACTGATCTACAGTCGTATATATTTCTCGCGTTGGGATAAATAACACGAAACTTTTAATTATATTTATGGGTTTTTTCTTTGTGATGCACTTCGAAAGTTACAAAAATGTTTGAGATTTAGCTTGATTCGGCTCCTATTTAATTATTAGGATGAAGGTAGAGAAAATCAAATCGTGAATTACATACTTAAACATTATGTGTCATACAGTTTTGAAATCTACTCACATGTTACAAGCCATTAAAATAGAATTTTACTTTTGGCTTTCAGTTCGTTCTCAATTTTTTATTACCTGCTGTAATTAAAAACGTTTTGTATATTAGCTATGTTTTAATATTTTTTTGGTTTTGCTTTCGAAAAAAATTTTTGTCGTCAACTTCCCAAAAAATGAAAAACTTTGCTCAACATTGATTGTTGAGGTTCATTTGCAGTCTAAATTCTGTTAAACTCTAAAATTTTCCCAATAAGTAAGTTTCCCAATAAATAACTAGCTCAACCAACTTTGTTTTATTTCAATTTATAATGTTATAATACTTTACCGATGATTTCGAGTAATAAATAAGTTTGGAAAAATTAAAATTAAGGTCAATAAAATTATCAGCTAAAACAAGAGCGATTGCTTTTTATAATTGCTTTCATTATTTATGTTTTAATTGTACGTTTTCCGAGTGATGAGATTGACCCCTGCATGCCATATTTGATCGTTTAAGTATTACAAAGTGACATAATTGCGATCGTGGTTTTGTAAGTTCAATTCAACCCTCTTAGCGGGAGGCATTTTATAGTTCGCGGCGAGGCTGATTTGTTTTTGGGGAAAAGGGGGAGGGAGGGGACATAGTTAACAATGGGGGGTTTAGTACGGTGGTAACTAGGGATAGATTTGATCCGGGTGATAAAAACTCATGCCCTGAGAAAGGTAAGAAATCTTCATAGCAACAAAAGTTAAATTACATCCAAAAGTGGTGAAAACTTCTGTATGTCATTTCAACTGTAATATCCAAAGTCTAAAAAAATTCAGATGCATTTGAAGCTTTAAAATGATCAGAGTTTTTAGTGGGAAAGGCCATATTTGCCAATTTTTTGCTCAATTGTAGACTTTTTTCTTTTCAATTTGATGACAACTATTAACAAAGTTGAATCCTATTTTATTTTGAATTTTTGTAATTGCTTGACTGTTCGAAAAAACAAGACATTTTGTTTTTGTGTTCATGCTCTCAACAACTTATAGAAAATCTTTTCTTACCCTTTCCTTAGATCTTATTTTGTTTTGCTTTGCCGAACAAAAAATGAAGACTGAGAAAGAGGAAAAATTATATTAAAACAGTAAGACGTCACCAGATTGGAGAAAATCTGAAAAAAATAATCAAGTTTCTTACTCTTCCTCTATTCCTAGCCATACGACTTGTGAAATGAAGAAAAATCATTTGTTTATAGTGTGATTGATATGTTTTGTACGTTTTGTGCAAATGGACCCTGCTCAAAAAAAAAGAAATTTCGTTTGATTTTTAAATAAGGTTTGGAGTTTTACGTACGGTACTGATCTACAGTTGTATATATTTCTCGCGTTGGGATAAATAATACGAAACTTTTAATTATATTTATGGGTTTTTTCTTTGCGATGCACTTCGAAAGTTACAAAAATGTTTGAGATTTAGCTTGATTCGGCTCCTATTTAATTATTAGGATGAAGGTAGAGAAAATCATATCGTGAATTACATACTTAAACATTATGTGTCATACAGTTTTGAAATCTACTCACATGTTACAAGCCATTAAAATAGAATTTTACTTTTGGCTTTCAGTTCGTTCTCAATTTTTTATTACCTGCTGTAATTAAAAACGGTTTGTATATTAGCTATGTTTTAATATCTTTTTGGTTTTGCTTTCGAAAAAATTTTTTGTCGTCAACTTCCCAAAAAATGAAAAACTTTGCTCAACATTGATTGTTGAGGTTCATTTGCAGTCTAAATTCTGTTAAACTCTAAAATTTTCCCAATAAGTAAGTTTCCCAATAAATAACTAGCTCAACCAACTTTGTTTTATTTCAATTTAATATGTTATAATAGTTTACCGATGATTTCGAGTAATAAATAAGTTTGGAAAAATTAAAATTAAAGTCAATAAAATTATCAGCTAAAACAAGAGCGATTGCTTTTTATAATTGCTTTCATTATTTATGTTTTAATTGTACGTTTTCCGAGTAATGATATTCAATTCTTTTAGCTGCAATCGAGGTCATAAGTCACGTAGATAACAAATCGTAAAATTTTTTTTATCTATAGTATTCACATTCTCCTTAACTATATTAACTTTTGCCAAAAGTCTGCGCTTTCACAATTTTTTCATCAAAAATTTGATGCTTTCATCAATTTGAATTATTAATGTTTGTTTCTCATTGGATCAATTACAGTTATTTTTGAATAAACCCTTCTTACGTTTCAAAAGCTGTTCAAAAACAAAATTTGCTGGACCATGTTTTCTTCGGAAAAGATCCATTGAAGATAAAAGATGAGGAAAAAATTTGATATAAGGTTCCTCTCTCTAAAATAACAAACACAAAAAACCGTGTACTATTCTTCCAGACAATAATGTTCTAAATACAATATTTGCGGTCATAGTTCAAAAATTTACCCTGATCAATTTATGAAACTAACTTTTCAAGCAAAAGTTTCACGTCACCAAAATAGCTTTTTAAAAATAATAAAAATTGCCTGCATTCAATATTTCCCCTGTTGCCCTTTTAAAGTACTGTAATGATTGACCCCATTTACAATAATAGAAAATCAAGCTCTGAACAAATACTTTTCTTAACTAAAAACCTGTGTTTGTATTTTTGATTGACCCCTGCATGCCATATTTGATCGTTTAAGTATTACAAAGTGACATAATTGCGATCGCGGTTTTGTAAGTTCAATTCAACCCTCTTAGCGGGAAGCATTTTGTAGTTCGCGGCGAGGCTGATTTGTTTTTGGGGAAAAGGGGGAGGGGACATAGTTAACAATGGGGGTTTAGTACGGTGGTAACTAGGGATAGATTTGATTCAAAATATAACAACCTTTAAAAAATCGTTATTTTATACCTTGTTTCTTTCTTTCACAGCGCATTAACCATCTTAACCACGCTTTCATTTTTACCAACCGATATTTGTTACCTTTCTTTTTTTAAGCTTTTTTTGCTTATTTTGTCGTTCAACCCGATTTTTAACGACCGTTATTTTTTTTCAGTTTCGCGATAAATTCAACTTAAACTTGAACCTCGCTTAAAGGGCTTTTATGTTCTCTTTTCTTCGCGAAAACTGTCAGAAAAATAAGCAGAAATACTTTTTGAACAAATTAATTGTATTTCTAAACGTATAAGGTTTATACACTGCTTTTACGTTTACACTCCTTACATGAAAAAAAGAGTGCGAAAACCTTTGATAAATTGGGTCTGAGCGTAAAACGTTAAGTGAATATTTATCAAACAGTCGCATGAAAAGCGGAATTTTTGCGTTTTTCAAGTTCAATTTTCTGCGCTTGGCAAATATGCGCACACGTAGATAATTTGAAGTTGTATCTTTTTACATTATTTAATTTGTGACATCGTATTGTGTCAGGAAAAATTCCAATTCCTTTTTAATTTCCGCCCGGCCATTTATCATTCCACTTCTCTTCATAGAGGGAAAAATGGGAAAAGAAAACTACATTTCAACCGTTCTGTCATTTGACCATTGACACAAGAGCTAATTAATGTATAGATGCCAAAATTATAGACTAACACAAATTTATCATCATTTAGTTTATTGTATATATTTTAACTTATCCGATTTTTTATACCCAATTTTTTGCAATATTTCTATTCATTACATAACGTCAATGACCCCGTTTCAGGTATATTATTTTATCTTTATTCTGATGACGCATTTCTTGACAAAATGGTTACAAGACCCTTGAAAAGAAAAAAACGACAAAAATGATGTGAAGTTATTACGTCACATCATCAATAAATCAAATAAAAATTGTCCTCTAAAATTTTGTGGTGCTTGAAAATTTGCAATTGTGTCTGCTGCAATTGGTTGTTCATTAAATTCTTTTCAGCCATTTCAAGCAAAAAATTTATAACACCCAGCGCTTGCCAGTTAAAAAATGTGATTAGAATTACAAATAATAAACCAAATTATTTATTAATTAATGGTAATGGTTGGTACCACTTTTAGTCGATTCGAACCATTATGAGCATTAAATCATTAATTAATAAAACCAGTTTTACAAGAAAAATTACCTCGTTCTAACCACTGAGCTTTAGAAACTTATACAAGTGTTACTCAATCAAATTTTTTTTGAAGTGAACTGCAAAATGGTAAACTGCATTCTCAATTATGCTGCGCATTTTCAAGACCCATTTCAACTCTTGTGTTGGAAGCGCTTTTTTAAGCTTAGAGATGGAAGTGTTTGTGGAAACGTGTCACATTAGGCTAATTTTGTTCAAATATTCTTTAAAAACGGATATATATAGGCACCCACTTTACACAAAGCATGTTTCTGGGGCTGAGAACTCGGGACTATCTTTTGTCACTAATTACCATCGTCATAAATCATATGTCGCTTTTTTCACACCAAGAGTAACTCTTTCCACATAGATAAGATAGTGTTACCTATACAGAAATGAAAGAGCTCAATTGGCGAATTTTTTCAGAAATTTTTCCCTGGATACAAATTGAGGACTAAGAAGACAATTAGTCATTTTATAATTACACATATCGTTGCTCACAAGAACATTTAGGTCTATGAATGGGGTCTCAAAAAATTACAAATTAATATTGGGCAACAAAATTTTATGCTAACTACATGTTCAAAGTTGTGTTAATGATTTACTTTTATCCGTGAAAACTTATTACAAATTGTATGTTATTACAAATTTTGTCCACGATAGAAGTAACTATTTCCGCATTTTGCGTAACTATATTCCATTGTTGAAAAGGGTATGTGGATCGTCAAAACTGGACACGGAGTTTTTTCAATTGAATTCACAAAACGCAAAATTTATTGAACCTTGCATTTTCGGACATTGGCCAAGTAATATGAGTCGACGTTGTCTACTCCTAACATGTCATTGAAAATTATCCATTAATTGTTTATTTTGATTCCAAAAAATTGTCGAACAGAAAAGAAATTATTTGTTCCTCCTGCTGAAATCAAAAGAAAACAAACTTTCCATGGCTTTGAAGATTACTTGCCGTAGCTCAGAGAGTAACTAAGTACTTTGAATTCTCCAAAATTGAGTTATTAAAACCGGGTGGTGGGAATTCTGACATAAGACTTAAATGCACTCTTTTCTTCCAAGGCATGGCGATCTTTTTTTCATTGCACGAGCTCATAATAATAATTTTCATAAAACACGCTCCATGAAACAATTCACTTATTATTGTATTTGCTTGCTTGTCAGCAAAAATTTAAAGTTCAAATAATAATACTTTTTATTCTTTGCCCTATTTCAAAGTGAAATATTTTGAATATGATTCCTGATGTATCTAGAAAAAAATGACGCTGAAATAATTTTCCAAAGCAAACGTCTCAAACGCTTGCACAGTTTATGCCTTGTACTTCATTTTATTTGGACAAAATTTTTCAATCACATATCCTATTCAAATTGTTGACGCGTGAGAGTTTTCAAATTAGAAAAAAGTTTAATGTTAAACTGCTTGTGATTTTGGTTACCTATTATAGGAGTTCAATTAGGCATTTTTACCATTGCAATATTGGTTTTTGTTGTGTTTTTGGGCTCAGGCAAATCAATCCTTCACGAATCCGAACAAACTATTTTTCAGCAAAAAAAATTGTTCCTAAGTTCAGTTTTGCTCATATCTGAAGATGCATCTGGACATTAATCGAATAGATAACGTCACTGGAAACAAAAAAGAGCAGTAAAACTTGAAGTTTCAGCTTGACGGCATCATCAAACAATGCTTTAAATCTGAATCTTCCAGAAAGTTTTGAGGAACTTAATCTTCCTTTACTCAGATATGGGCTAATTGTATCTCAGGTTCAGAGGAAAGTTTTCTGGAAATAATGTTTTGAGGCCTTCAGGCAAAATTTGACAAGAAAAAGCCTTTACCGACCCTGATCAAACTATTTCGTTTGTAATTGATGTTCGGATTGCCAATTTGTTGGTTTTTACTTTCAATTCTGAAATTTAAAATGTCTCAAGCATAAATTAAATAAGAGCACAGTTCTCCATAGTGACAATTTCTTGCTGCAGAAGAAGTTCCAGGCAGTTTTTAGAATTTTTTTGGATTTTTTTCCGAGTCAGAGACTAATTGGAGTTGAGGGATGTTTTTATCTTTTTGTGATTTTTTACGCTTTTTTGTCGATAGGTCTTTCTGGATGAAAAAAAAGAAGCAAAGGAGTATAATGTTTTTTTTGGAATACGAGAGAAACACTTAATGAATATTTGCGTGTTATTATTGTTATGTTCCTAAAACGCTTGACAAATGAGTTGTTTGGAACAAAAAAACAATGGTGTTTGAATCAAAATAGCTTGACTAAATATGCTAATAAACGCAAAGATAATAAAACGATAAATTAATAATTTTGTTTGTTATTTCTCCTTTTTTGATGATTCATACACGAAGTTTTTAATTGCGTTGAAATTAGTTTAGGAAATTGTGAAGTTCATGTTCATCAATTTATAAAATACAACAATCTGTTTTAGTAGGTTGTAGTACAATATAGACGGTTTCCAAAAATAGATTATTCTTCTGGCCGCAAACTTGGTCCTCCTATTTCAATAAGTCTGATTTAAACGCATTCAACTTTAAATAATTCAGACAACTTTAAATAACTCAGAAGACATAAACATGCAAAAAAAAACTAAACATCACTTGTTACGATCCACGAATTGGATTGTATTGGTGCTCTATATTTTTGCGAATTGAAGAGGCCTCTTCGTTTTCTGTTTTTTGACAAGTGAGCCAACAGAGAAACAGGAAGTTCAGGGAGTGAATAAAGTTTGAAAAAGTTATTTCAGTGGTTGAATTCGAAGAGCGGAGAAAAGAAAGAATAGTTATTGTGCTCACAACTTCTTTTGAAAAAGATCGAGAAAGGTAGATATGAAACAATTGGCACTAAGCCAGTGAATTTTGTGTTCACATGCGTCTATTTAAAGATGTTTTTAGTTCCGACCCACTTTAGTGGGTGAGGATCTATATACTCAACTGGTTTTTTTGTTCAGTCTGTTTTCGCCATTTGATATATTCTTCGTACAGGATTGTGAGTGGTATCATTAGAAAACTTGGCAAGCTTAAAGTTAAAATGTCTGATTTTGGCTTTCTTGGAGGAGTTAGGGAGGTTTAAAGATTTGAGAACGTTAGCCTAACTTCCGTTGTTTAGTTCATTTTTTCGCATTGTTTTCTTTAACTTTTTGATCAATTTTTCCTAAATTATGATAAAATTGTTAACATTAGTCTCATTGGTTTTGCTTTTAATGATAGAACAGAGCTGGTGGTTTTTTTTGGTAAAAGAGTAAGCTAAATTTGTGAAAATTCAGTAATTTCTTCCCTTTTTTTCTTAAAAATCGCATCAAATATGCCTATTTGGCCCACCCTGTACAATTTGAGTGGTGGTGCAGACATGAAAACAGCGCACACAATTTTCTTTTACTTAGATATGGGCTAATGGTATCTCCTGTTCAAAAGAAAGTTTTCTGGAAATAACATTTTTGAGGCCTTTCGATAACTGAGTCCGATATTTATTACATCCTTAGTTTAAATTTTCTATATTAAAATTATCGTCTGCCAAAAATCTATAAAGCAATTTCGCAGAATAAAAGCGTTTTTAATGGCCTCGGGTCTGTGTTTTTTCGATTTTTTGCATTTTTCCATCCCAAATACAAAAAAAAATATCTGTTTTCATTTTAATGTCCACTTATTAGAAGGTAGGTTCCATTATGTTTCAATAAGGTCAATTGAACCATTGATGTGTTTTTTGAGTGAAGGTCAAGGTTAATATGACTCAAAAAAATGTTTTCGTAAATTTTGTGTGAACTCTTTAGTTTTGAGAGCATTTGTTGTTCTTTTTGTACTCTTACCACTGAGTTTTATAAACCAGATGTCTGACTTCATATCGAAGGAGCTATTAAAGAACTATCTAATGCTTTCAGTTCATAGATCCATGATAAGTAACTGAATATTAGCCGATATATGTTCAAATTTCATCATTTATTTTTGATATGATGACTTATTGGTCAAAACAGCTATTTTGGTAGCATTTGGACTATTTTTTGTTTTATTGGAGAATCGGCAAGAGTAAGACCGTTTTTGGGCTATTTGCAAGAATTTACAGTTCAAAAATTATTCAAATTGTAAATGAGTGCTTTATGTTTTTTTCAACTAGTTTTGCTTTCTGTTTTTTCATGTTAGTTATAGAGTATTATGATTTCAAATCACACTTCATTTGTTGACAAATATACAAGCAAAATGATTTCAACGAACATACATAGAAAAATCAGAGAAGAGTTTGCGGTTTTTGCACAAAATTGCTCGTGAAATATTGAGTTCTGCTGTATTCAGCGTTAATGTTTAGTCTTTTGAATTGATCACTCTAATGATCTGGAGAATTGGACTGCTAACCACAAAACAAGTTAAACTATTTACCATTTTAAGTTAAAAAATTAAGGCTGATATGTTTTATGGTTTAAAAAAATTTGTTTACAAAAGATCAAGGCTGTTTTATGGGTTTTTATGGCTGTTATAATGGTTTTTTGGAATGGATTTTGGCTGTATTAATGGTTTTTCTCAAATTTTTGAGGTTCTTTTTTTGTTGTTTTGTCCGATTTTCACTTTAATGACACAATATTGATAAGTCCTATATTGAACTAATGGTGTTGAAATGAGGAGCAATTGAAAATATTCAGAATTTTCAGTGAAAAGATTTTAATTTCATAGGATTGGACAACGTTTGCTAGCAAGTTTGAAACAACTTTTCGGGTTTATTGGCTTTTTGTTTTTGTTCTGTAGTTTCATGACATTCCTTATATTAACAGGTCTCATTCATTTTTTCAAGGCACTAATGAAGCCATTAATTGATTTCAATTGACAGCTGATTGCTATCAAGACTTTGAATTTAATTGTTTTCAAAAAGCGTAATTAATCGCATTTTCTAACACGGCCCTTTTTGTATTCTGCATACTTGTTACTTAATCTAAATAAAGAGAGGTCCCATTTCTTTTCTGATAAAATGCAAGTCATTTGGTTTATTTTATTTCTTATCTGATGCTTATTTGAGCTTTTCATGAAGTTTTTTTAGTAAGATATTGAGTTTTGGTCATAGGTAAAGCTTGTTGTTTTTCTGAATTTCTTGTTTGTCTTGTCGCTTGCTCTTTTTAATGGCAGGTATCCTTAGCCCTCTACTGAGTTATTGTTTCATGTGTATACTGGCAATTTTTGAATAGATTCGCAATTATTCTTGATTAATCTTAAATTTATTCTCATCCTCATTTAAAGTCAATTAAATAAAAAAGTGGTTGATTGGGTTCGGAACATTATGTTCAAACGCACATTACCGAGCCTCCTTGTTTTTTTTTGCTTTTTATGTTGTCTAACAAGTTATTGTTGACAAACGTAAAAAATATTCAGCCTGTTTTGATACCTATTTGAAATTTTTTTTGCAAATAACGGGAATTTAACGCTAATTGCAAGGTTTTCAACTATTTTGCGGATTTTCATTTTATTTTTGCAGTTTTTGGCCCATTGTATTGTTTTATTGAATTTATTTGTAATCGATTTAAAGCTTCATGCCTGTAGGCTCTGTTTACTACAAAGGATACATTTTTTTCTACAAAGCTATCTATTTCTACGAAATTTGAAAAAAAAAATGTTTACACATTTTTCTCATTTTTTCTCCATTTTTTAGAAATGAGATGTTTATGAGCTCATTAATGCTTGGCTTATATTGTGTCATTAAATTACTAATTTTCATTGCATGAAACAACGTTTTTCGTTTGTATGTGTTCTTGTACTATCTGAAAAATAAATTGAACTTTCCTAATTTTTTACGATAATTTTTTCTGGCAATTTCACCCTGTTTATTCTTTTAATTAATCCTCTTTTTAAAAAGACTGTTCTTTTGGGGAGTACGACTTCGTTCCTTCTAGAATTCTTCGGGCTATATATTTTGTTAGATGCTTTTATACATGACAGCATTATATATATATATATATATATATATATATATTTATATATGTATATATATATATATATATATATAAATGTTTATATATATGTATATGTATATAATTGTTTTTTATATATAAATTTTACTTATTTATTTATTTTGTCTGTATATATATGATTAATATACGTTAAAGCTTTGAGTTATAATGCTATGATGAAAAATGTTTGTTTTTTCTCTATGTTTCTGATTATTTTATCTTAAATTTTTTCTCCTTTTTTGGAAATGAGATGTTTATCCACTCATTAAAGCTTGGCTGATAATTTGTCAATAGATTACTAAGTTTCATTGCAAAAAACAACGTTTTTCGTTTGTATGTGTACTTGGACTATTTGAAAAATAAATTTCATCTTTTTTCAAATTATTTCTTCTGTAAACTTTTTTCTTCTGTTATTTTTCTTCCATTTAATTTTCTATTTATAAAGCAATTTTTTTTGGGTATACATTTTCGTCGTTTCCGGAATTTTTTGGCTGTATATTTATAGTTTTATAATTTTATATTTTGATATATATATACATATATATATATATATATATATATATATATATATATATATAGATGTATATATATAAATATATTTATATATATATATATATATATATATATATATACATCAATATATATATATATATATATATATATCCACATATATATATATATATATATATATATATATATATATATATAGTTAATGTTATTTTTTGTCTAAACTTACACTCACGACTAAAATTTTCCTCGAATATATTGTCCTTCCAAACTTTTCAAACAAAATTTATAGGATTTTTCTCAGGCCTATTTAATTCTCAAATTGATGCAAAAAAATTTTAGGCATTCTAGGAAGATAAAGCATCGTTACCATTAGAAGTTTTATCAATTGTAGAATCCAAATCCCAAAAAAAAGTTTAAAAATTTACGAAACTATTACCCTCTCTCTACCCACACCAACACAACAATTGCCACGAAAAATGACCACCTTACCTGAGATTCGTCCTGGTTTTCAAAGATTTTGTTTGTTTGTAAGTTTTTTTGGGGTATATTTTTATTCGAGGTTTGCGTATTGGTAATCGGTAATATTAGATAAAAAATGCGAAAATTTTAAAGTTTTTAAAAACTTTTTGTTGTAGTTTGTTTTTCCCCCGATGGATCTGTAGTAACACTGCCTAATTGTGTGTCAGTCTGATGAGCTATTGGGTATCAATTTAATCAGTTTTATCAATAACTGTTCTTAATATATTAACAATAGGACGAAATTGCATGGTTTTTTCTGTAGTTAATCCTCTGTGTATTTTTTTCAAAAGGCGCTCCAGTTTCCGGGTTTAAAATTAGATTCTTTTTTCAGTTCTAGCAGGCAACAGTTAATTTCGGCAAAAGAAATTGGTCTTAAAAAGTTATTTCAAGCAAGGAAAACTTCTTTTTCCTATTTTTTTGGTCAGTTTAATTTATTTCTGAGTATGCGAATGAAGGGCTCTCTCTATCTTTTCTTTTTCTCTCTCCCTCTCTTTAATTATATCTGGCTCTCTCTCACCTCCCTGCCACACACGCACACACACACACACACACACACACACACACACACACACACACGCACAAACACACACACACACACACACTCCTTTACACTTTTTGGTACCAAGTTTTCACACGACCTTTTTGCTAAAATTCAGTTTTTTGAATCTGATCCATTTGCCAAGAAAAAGTTTTTCGTTTGAGATATTTATAGGTTCTGAAGAAAATATAAAATTTTGATTTAGCTCTTCGATAGTTTAATATAAATTTTTAAGTTCTCAAAGTTTTTTTTGTTTTTGTATAGTTATGTTTTGAGTCCAGACAAAATTTAACTCCTAATTTTTTGGGTATTTTTTCCTATATATTTTGAGTAGTTTTTGTTATTCAATATGACAGATTTTTTTTATAAATTTGAGAACAATATATTTTACGTTGTCCGTCTGTTATCGTTTTTCTTCTTAATATTTACGGTTTTTTTTATTTTGGATATAGCGTTTGCCTCCATCACCTGCTCAGAATTTCTTCACTTTGTTCATTCAGTTATTTGGATTGTTTTTCAAGATTTGTTATGCTGCGTTTTTATTGAGCCGTATTTATGCAATTTTTTGATAACTCTGTAAACCTGATGACTTTAGTTTGCGAATCTGTCCCGATTTACCATTTTAGAAGACCATCCCCGATTTGAGCCTCAGAGCATTTCAGCACTGAACCAGCATCATCAAGAGTCAAAACGTATTTCAGTTTTGAAGTTTTGCATATCTAGAATATTTTAGGTTTCATTGTGTATAGTTATTCTTCATTATGATTATATTGATGTCATAGAGTTCGACCAGGCTCAATTTATCCTGTATAATCTGAAAATTACTCATAGCCCAAAATTAAGTCTGAGCTGAATAATATCGTACTTTTGTAGCTTATAACTGGTGAATACTTTAGTAGTATACACACACTTTATAATTAAGCTAGTTTATAGGCAATTAAAACAAAGACCATTTAGCTTAGTATTTACGAGTCAATACGCAAATTAT
The DNA here is from genome assembly GCF_964194025.1 of Convolutriloba macropyga. Classification (NCBI taxonomy): domain Eukaryota; kingdom Metazoa; phylum Xenacoelomorpha; order Acoela; family Convolutidae; genus Convolutriloba; species Convolutriloba macropyga. The sequence continues at coordinate 15,786,288 of NC_134480.1, forward strand.
ATGTTACGAGTACCCACGCGGAAGTTCGAATCGCATATAACTCAAGCCTTTTTGGCGGGAGTTGAGCTGAGCATATTATTTTTCATGTAGTAATTTTTACTCAAAAATCAAGACTGGCACATGTAAATTGGGACATGAACAGATTACAGGCCATCCTAAAAAAACAGAATGTCTCTATACTGATTCAACCCCACTGATTGGGGGTAATGCATCAGGGCATAGCCTACAAAACAAAACATGAACACAAAATGCGTATGTGCCTATATTGAGAATGAAATAGAGTGACTAGTCCGCCATCTTTCTTTTCATTTCCACTTTTACCCTCCCACAAAAGCGAAAAGACAAACAAAAACAAACAACAAAACAAAAAACTCGACTCGGTTAAATACTGCCCTTGTTATACAGAATTGTTCTTCACAGACTGCGCAAACTTTGAGTTGAAAAAACAAAATTTCAAGCTTGTTTTATGTATGCTGAACATATCTATATAACTGAAGCAGAACATCATCTATTCAATGTTTGTTTTTTTACAGCAAGTGGATAAAAATTGTTCCCTTATATTCATGATACCATAGGGTTAACCAACCGCTCCTTCAAAATCAGAAAATCCTCGCCTTGATTCTAACTTAACATTCTTACATGGGTAATGTGGCTTTACTTTTAATTACATTTGACGCGCGCGACTTGTTAGTTTAATTAACTAGCTACTCTTTTGTGGGTTGCAGGAACCCAGGTTAATATTCTTACACCTATCAATCAAAAAATTTGGGGTGGGCATTTTTAAATCGCCAATTAAAGCTGACGCGACGATATAAATAAATATAGAGGATCCTTATACAAGTATGGACAGTTATCAGTTTTACCACCTTAACCAAATTTATGATTAAGTCGAGGAATCATCCACTGTCCCCACGGAGGTAAGTCGGAGACTAATTTATATCTATTTTTGTTATAACTTGAAAAAATAATAAACATCGGAAATTTTATGGCTGCTAAATTATGTCTGAAAGTTTCACATGGAGTTATGTGGAGTTCACTCTTACCGGTGCCCAGGATAAAATACCCGAAGCCAAAATACCCATATTGGCAAAATAACCAAAATTAACACTATTTCAGCCTGTTATTGAAATTATCAAAAAATTAGTTAGGCATTATATGTTTGATGTTGTGCTGCTATTTCAATCCTATTTGTTTAACTTCCTGCCACTTTACTCATACTCCATTTATTTCACCCAAATTTTAATTCCTTATATAATTGATATAATTAGTATTCAAATTGAACGACGAGTCTGGGTGAAGAGCTGAGGGGGTGAAATCTCAAAGATCGAGATTCATACTGCTTGTGGTGAAAAGCTTGACAAAAATCAAACTTGAGATTAATTTATCCTCTTAAGTATGATAAAAAAATATGCTTGTAATACAGACTGTTGATTCGTAATTACCTTATTGAACAAATTTAAAACAAACTCAATAAATTGGGTACAAATGTATTGGGTATTTTGGCAATAGTGAACTGTCACGTAGACCTCAAAATAAATTTTGACCAAAATTTTATGTCCTTGACGTCTGAACGCATCTCTACTGACAGATACTGCGAATTGAATACCTGGTGAGAACAACTATTTTCCAAGCAATTAAAGTCTCTCTCTCTCTCTATCTATCTGTGTCTCTCTTTTGCACAAACACACACACACAAACACACACACACACACACTCACTCACTCATTCACTCACTCTCACTCACTCACTCATCTTCCTCTTCTTTCAGTAACGTTTAAAGTCTTTGTTTTTATTAAGTTTTGAAAAAAACAAATATGGTTCCTTTTATTTGAGAAAAAACACTTTAGAAACTGAAATTGAAAACATCATAAATACAAAACCTTTATTGAATTTCGGCCCCTTTTTGTTTTTTTAGATATAATGTTTTTTTCTAAAACAAGCTTTGAACTAATTATTAGGAGGATTGGTATTATTTCTTTTCTATTACTTAGTTTATGACAAGTATTAGAAATCGTTTCTCGTTTTCTTTAAATTCTTTTAGGCATTGTTTGCTAGATAGCCAAATGAGATCGTCAACATTTATTGGTTAAAATCTTCCTTTTTTGACAGCAAAAATGAAAAAGAAGTTAGTATTGCTTAGCAGATGATTGAATCTTTCAAGTTTCAGTAAAGTTTATCCGAATCTATAAACTATAGAAAATGAGTTCTAAATGTTATACTGGCTTTTTCTCACCCCCTCCCTCACACGCATAAACATACTCTACACACACAAATACACACACTCCCTTACACTTTTTGATACACGACCTTTACCTTTTCGCTAAATTTCAGTTTTTAAAATTTCACATTTCGCTAAATTTCAGTTTTTTAAATCTTCGATAGTTTAATCTAAATTTTTAAGTTCTCAATTTTTTTGGTTTTTTATAGTTTTGTTTTGAGTCAAGACGAAATTTAACTCCTTATTTTTTGGGTATTTTTTCCTATATATTTTTGAGTAGTTTTTGTTATTCAATATGACAGATTTTTTTTATAATTTTCAGAACAACATTTTTGACGTTGTCAGTCTGTTTTCGTTTTTCTTCTTAATATTTACGGATTTTTTTTGGATTTTGGATATAGCGTTTGCCTCCATCACCTGCTCAGAAATTTTTCAATCTGTTCGGATTGTTTTTCAAGAATTGTTATGCTGCGTTTTTAATGAGCCGTGTTTATGCAATTTTTTGGTAACTCTGTAAACCCGATGACTTTTATTTGCAAATGTGTTCCAATTTACCATATTAGAGAACCATCCCCGACTTGAGCCTCAGAGCATTTCAGCACTGAACCAGCATCATTCAGGAGTCAAAACGTATTTCAGTTTTGAAGTTTTGCATATCCAGAAAATTTTAGGTTTCTTAATGTGCAGTTTTTCTCCATTATGAATATTTTGAGGTCATAGAATTCGACCAGGCTAATTTTATCCTGTAGTGTCTGAAAATTACTCATACCCCAAAATTAAACCTGAGCAGAATAATGTCATACTTTTGTAGCTTATAACTGGTGATTACTATAGTAGTATACACACTATTTATACTTAAGCTAGTTTGTAGGCAATTACCACAGAGACCATTTAGCTTAGTGGTTACGACTTGCTACCCAAATTAATTGTTACAAGTACCCACCCCACGCGGAAGTTCAATTTGCATATAAATCAAACCTTGTTGGCGGGAGTTGAGCTGAGCATATTATTTTTCATGCAGTAATTTTTACTCAAAAATCAAGACTGGCACATGTAAATTGGGACATGAACAGATTACAGGCCATCCTAAAAAAACAGAATGTCTCTATAATAATTCAGCGCTGATTTACTCTGCCAATAACTTCTGGGATAGGAATTAAACCAATTGCAGACGATCGGATGGAATCACCTTTAGTTTCTTTTTTAAGCTTTTTTAGCAAAATAGTTTGCACATGACGTCGGTGGATAACTTAGTAAGTCTTTTAATTGGGTATTTGTGAACAATGAAAAAACTCAAAACTTGAAAAACTCGAAAAAGGTTTTCGACTGAACCATTGTCTATTATGCCAATCTCATAAGTTAAATTCCTCATTGCACATTCTTTCTTGGTCGCAAATTTTGCAAACTCTTGTGCCACCCACAAACTTGCACGAGCCGTCTTGCTATATTTCCTGATTAATTTAAGTACAATCAAATTACGGGCGAAATTGTAGATAATCAACAATCTGGTTATATTTTCTGAATTTACGTGTTTGGAGTCCCAAAAAAATGTGGGAATTAATATTGATGTGAGTTTTTGGTTCAAAATTTTTCTTGTCCTTTTATTTCTTGTGATTTTGCTGAAGTTTCTATTATTTTTTTTTTGAAAAATAATCCGCGCGACTAAAATAGTGGCAATTGATATTGATGTGACCTTTTGACACCGGGGGAAGAGTTAATCTGTCCCCCTCTCCCTTTTCTCACTCTCAAGACAGCTTTAATGCCAGGATTAACTGTCTGTCCACTCGTTCACGCGTAACACACGCGCCAGATTGCGTCTTTGACAGCCGTGTGATTATAAAGCAGTAATCATGGACAAAAGCCACAAAACAACAACAACATTTTGGTCAGCCTTTTGTTTCCCTGTTTTTCAGCTGGAAAAAGCAGAATGCTCTAGTAGGAAAATGGGAATAATAATTTTACAGCTTAGTTTATCCTTTGACAAAAATAATTGCTAGTCAGTGTATATTTTATGACTATATATCCTTTCAAATGTAAAACGTGTTTCAGTTTATGTATATATACTACGTACGCAATGTTTTAAGCGATTTTTTTGGTGCAGAGTGAATTACCTAAAAGCGCATTAGAATTTACAAGACGATATATGTTTGTAAGAGTCGAAAGCTGAGAGAATTATTTGTATTTTGTTTGTTTATTTGTTTGTGTGTATGTGTGCGTTATTTGGTGTGTTATTTCAGGTACGGAAAGGATTGATTGTTTGAATGGTTTTTTAGATGGAAAAAGCAGCAGCCGTGACTATTTCTTCAGCTTATTAATAAAAAACAATATTTTAATAGCGCTCCATTAGTCAAGCATATCTATTCATTGTTTCCTAAATATTGGCCATCAATTTTTTAAACAGTGGTTCTATCTCACGTATATATAATAACTATATAACTACTAACTGCAGTTTCAAAACCAAATTATATTCTTATTACTTTTTCCGCCCGCCAACAGTGACAAAAAATAACACGATGTCAGCATATTCATAAAACGCATAACCTGTGTTATAACCATTCTCTAGTTATAATAAACCACGATAACAACTAACTAACTTATAAATACATGGGCGCATCAATACGGTGTAGCATCGCTAGTGATGGTGGTAACAGTGGTGGTAATAATGCTGGTTATAGTGGTTGGTTATAACTAACAACCATATGCGCTGTTTCCTCTTTACCTAGTTATTAAAAATCAATAGCTGCATAATCGCAACAATATAAGCATCGTTAACCCTCTTTCATTTAGATTTTCACCCATTATTTTTTATGTTGCAGAGTACTTTCGCCCGCGCCGTTATCCACCATTTAACGCTACAATTCGACCTACCAACCAAACATGAACAAACTCAATTCTGCAATCAAAACGTGAACAAATTTACGAGGAGAATTTTGAATAACGTGAACTTTTTGTCGACTTTTTGTCATCAGTTTTTGCTGTTGAAGATTTCATACGGAGTTCCGACAATTTTGGAGGAAATTTCCGGCCCCACTTTTGACCCCGGATGTCCAAGGAGTATTATAAGTCCCAGATTGCCAGTAGTTTAGGATTATGTCCAATAAAAGGATCCAATACGCCCTTAGTCTCACGAGCCAACGGCGACCAGACCACTTTTGGTAGCAGCACTGGTAGTAAACAACCAAACACATTCACCAAAACTAAATTATCACCAAACTTGTCCGCAGCAACTTTCGCTTCCCAAAACTCCACATCGAACCGAGAACCCTTCAGCCCCAATATTGCTGGTTATAATGACTTGAATTATAATCTAAACCAATTGAAACCGGGAGCTGGAAACGAAAACCAAGGTTTACTAAAGCCAGTTTTCTCCCGGGCGCCTAGCATAAGCCCAATTCTGAACAACACCGGTTCTAGTTCACACCTCTGGGCCAGCCCTCAGATTGTAAGTGCGACTACCACTACAGCGTCTGCTGCAGTATACCTGAACGCTTTTAGTCCCGAATCAACTTTGGGTCAACACTCGGTCATGTACCCGACGGGGTATGTTCCGACAACACAAGCTAACGCTGCAGCGGCCGCAGCTGCCTTTGGAGTACAACCCGGGTCGCAACTGGGATTCCATTCCCAAAATGTTGCCGCGGCAGCTGGGAATGCGAGCGCTATCGGGGGCGTGTTGTACCCTAACACATTTTATCCCGGACAACCATCAGCAATTTCCCAACAAGGGGTGCCTTTAATTAACACACTGCAACCTCTTCAGATCCCGGGTGGTGCTGGAACTGCACATCAGTATGCCCAACCGACCTTAGGCCACGCGAGCAATGTCGCTGGGATCCTTCAGCGTGCGTCAAACATCGGGAACCTTGCAGCAGCTGGGCAAATACCGCCTCAGCAACAAGTTGTTTTACCACCTGCTCAGTTCCAACAACCTCAACCACAACATGCAACATTTCCTGGCATGTCAACTTTGCATCCCTCTAGCGGCGTTTTCTCTCAACCCTTAGGCATCAATATTCAGAATCAAACACTTGCACCGCCCTCTAGCGTTGCTTATGAGAACGACGCTGATTGGCGGTTCAGACGCAGTAAAGAAATGTTCGATCAAGCGCAACGGAGTCACCAACAGCAACGTGTACAAGATCCCTATTTGAAAAGTTCGACATTTAGTGGACTAAGTCACACGACAAACCCACTGTCTTTTGGTTTCAACCAGACATCCGGAACGCTTGGATCCACCCCTCAATCCGGAATTTTCCACCAACAGCATCACCCCACTCTGGGAAAAACTGTTTCATACCTGGATCCAAATTTATCAAACGTCAGTGCGTCAAGTTTGAACCCAGGGCTCGGGCAAACTGGCAGATCGGCAGGTGTCCAGAACACCAACATAGCTCCAAATCCAGAAACGCTTCCAAGTTTACACAGTAGTCGAGGTCCACCGCCAGTTTCAGCCAGACAAGGCTGGTCAAAGTTCAGGTCTAAAAGTTTTGACCATGAAGATTTACTATCCTCACATCATTCTCTATTCGGAGGCAGTGGAAACAACGGTTCCAGTCTTTTGGGAAGCAATCACGTCCCTGGAATTGACCCTTTAGGCAGCTCACATGGTCCCAGCTCTGATCCATTGGGTTCCATCGGGGGTTCAAATGGTTCGGGTTCCGGGACGTATGGAATTCCTGTTGATTTGGCGTACAAACTGCACGCGACGCACCAAACAAACTCAGACAGCCTTTTAGGTCATTCAACCGCAGCTTCAGTCGCACATAGCTTGCACGACGCGCATTCATCGCACGCATCACACGAACTGCAGCGAAACAAGTCGGTTTCATTCGACATTCCCAGTCACGTTGAACCTTTCATAGACTTCGAAGAAGCCTCAAAGCTAGCCCAAATGTTCCCAAACTGCGCTGAATGTCAAAAACTAGAACAAGATAAACTAATTTACAGACAAGCGTTGAGACTACGCAAAAACAATTCAGACAAAAGCCTTCACGAATATATGCGGTCGGGGTTGGATCCAAGATCATCGTATACAAACCCGATTGAAGATCGCAGACTGAAAGATTTAGCCCAGCTGATCAGCGAAACATTCTCGGAGCGGCTTTTAGAAGAAGAGCGCGATCGCGATTCGCTATACACAAAAACAAATTACTCCCGGAGGGCAGAGTCGGATTATGGGCCGAGTACTTTGTACACCCCAGTTGGGCAAAAAATTCCGGCATCGCACCGGAGTTTGCCCGCGAGTAGCAAATGGACACTAGGTACTGCAAGTGATTTATTTGACGAGCATTTGCAAATGAGCCCGCTTATGGAGTACAACTCAATTTTGAGGTCGGGTAAAAAACGAGGGGGGATTCTGCGACCTTCGGAATACGACGCCCTTCCCCCGTATAAAGACAGCTCACAGTACTTGAACTTAGAAGGTCAGTTTGTCTGTTTTGGTTATACCTTAGTTATAAATAGTTTATTTATAAATGTACTAACTTCCCGCCTTTTCAATGTAAAAGACGTTGACCTTTGGATTTGTCCTTTGTCTTTCGAAAAGGCTTTCAGCAGTGTTGAAAAGATCCATTACTGTACATTGTGTTAAATGGCACTGCATTCACTTCTCCGACGGGCTTCAAAAATTGATCGCTTTTCTACTAAAAAGTACTCTGTATTTGCGAGTCTCCACTAATGGAATAGCTAAAATAACATGCAAAGCTTTCCAGTCCTAAAATAAATAAATAAATAAATGTGTTTCTGCGTAATCGCAGCGGAACAGCATTAGGCTTTCAGTCTGCAGTGTATTAACAGTAGCCTGTTCTCAGCTGTCCTTTTTCAATTATTCCCCACAATCTTGTGAAAATATTTTTTCCCAAAAATGTTGTGCTCTTTTTTCCTCACCTTCATTGTCCCATGGTATAACAGCAAAATTGGTTGAGCTGTAGATTTTCAGAGACTTGATAATGTCTTTTAAAAGTCGAAGGACAAAGTCACAGACCGAAATGAACTCTAGTGACCTCTGATCAGACTCAAATGTGCGCATTGGAGAGATTTTTTATCTTGAAATGTATGGTTCCGGTCCATCTCAAAAACGTACAAAAAAACGCTCAAAATATTATCATAATTGAGAACAAGAACTGAAAATTCTAATTAGAGGCTAATTCCACGGGACAAAATTGGATCAAAATAAACTTTGATCCCCGAAAAAATTGATCTAGCCTAATTCTGAAAAGCAAGAGGTACGGACACTCACGGTAAATCTTAATCTTTAGATCCAATTGTACGTTTGCAAGAGCTTTCGGCCATCGGAAGCAAATCGACTTTCAAATGCAACTTGGTCTGTTTTTGTCATGCTGTTCATACATTTTTTGAGTTTTTTTTAGTCTTTTTCTTTTTGTATCTTCATTGTGGCAGTTGTATTGTATTAAAGTCAGTTTTTTCGCTACTAATTTTGCATTGTTTTGTGTCGCATTAATTTTGTGTTGTTTTCTGCTAACGATAGCGGATTTAACTTTGACACCTTCTGGCCTATTTTTGAAGTTTTAGCTTTATTTGCTTTGGGGATACTGTTTTGGTTCGATTATTTACCGTCTGTTTATCTAGAACTGTTGCTTGGTCCATATTACATTAGCCGACACTTGAAGTTGGAAAACCAGTTTTCAAAGAAAAAACTGAAAAATCTGCCTTAATTTTTGCTTTTCTGACCTTTCGGGATGTCTTGTGTCATTAAGTGGTTGTCCTGGCATGAATTGGACTGTAACAGTATTTTGAAATCTTCCTGGAACAAAGTTTGGGACCTAAGAATTTGTACAGTATTTTGTGCATGAAAAACTGCAATCAGGTTTCGATTTTATGTTGTTCTTTGTTTTCATTTTTTTCTTTCCCAGTTTGATAGGTCGGTATATATCCAGTTATCAGATTGTGCTTTTTTTTCTTTTTCATAAGTTTCTATCTGAAAATGGTTGGTGGAAAAAAGTAAAAAAACGCATTTGTTAAGTTTGGTGAGAAAAATTACGTTTAGACCGAGTGAATTTCAAATTTGAGTCAATTCTGAAGTTTTCGGCTATGTTTGTTTCATATCTATATGCTTGATTTTTTGGTTTCTTGATGTCAACGCCAAATCAATTTGGAGTGGTGATTTTTATTAGGCTGGATTAGAGAAAGGAGCAAAAATGTGTTGGGTTTTAAGCTTGATTGTTTTTCAAAGTGCGTTTAAATTTGAGTGAGAAAGGGGTGTTTGAGTTTTTTTTGGTTTTTGAGAGGGAATATGTTTTTCACGAGCGGTAATTCAACTTCTGTTTTCACTATTTTTTTACTTTAGTTTTATTAAGATGTTACAGATATCTTAGCAAATATTGTAGTCTTTCAATAGGCAGGTAATGCTCTTTATGACTTTGACGCTAATCGGTACCATAGAATGCTGGTGAAAATTTTCTCTTTGCCGGTTCTTTTTCTTGATTTCTGTTCTCTTGTTCTTACACTTTTTGTTTTCAAAAAGATTTGCAAATTTTCAAATTGAATAGTTTGTTTGCTTTGTTGTCTTATTCATTAATGAGTTTAAAGACGGGTCTTATCGTGTAAAAATGAGGCAAAAATATCCCGTTTAATATTTCACTAAGACTTTCACACCACCTTAATCACTTAATCACGAAATTTTAGAGTTTTGTTTTTTTGTTGTGTTCTTGGTCTCCTTATAAGACTCATTAATGACAGATCCGATGAGTTGACTCTAAAACATAATTTAATCTTTTTCTGGACCTCGGTTTTTAGCAAGGTTTTCTTTGACTTCGACACTATATTTTGTCTAGATTTTTAAGTGTATTTTTGCTTTTTGTCCATTTTTGTTATTATTTTTGTTGTCTAATTGCTGAATCTCATCAATGACAGGTCTTAATTGTTGTTAATATGGCAAACATCAGAGGAATGATTTTTTGAGTTTACGGCTGCTTGTTTTTATGACTCTTTTTCTTTAGTTTACGAAAACAATTAGTGAATTTTTTTCCAGGTATTTGATTTTATTATGAAAAAATTGCCCTATAGAATCATTCTCCGAAAACAAATTAAACTATTTTCTAATCTACGCAACTAACAAAACTCTTTTCTTCAAAACAAACAGCACTAAAGGTTGACTTATACCTAATTTCTTGGTCAACTTTTACTACTGAGTGTTTACCAAGGAAGAATCTAGTTGATTAATTCGTTGGAATGCAAAAGTTTGGAATTTCAAATCGCCAAAACGTTGAATCCACTTTTAAAAACAATTAATACCCTATGAAGGATATATAATACAAAATCTAAATAAAAATTTTAGAATTTTTCATAGAAAGTTAAAAAAGCAAAAAATTGTAGAACATTAAACAAGTTTCGGCAGTTACTTTCATTAGTTTTAAAAAAAATCTGGCCGAATTGATGTATAGTGTTTTTTCCAACAGCTTCGGCAACATGTTTTCTGGTTAAAATTTTTTCAGCTGTTCATGCCGTTTTTAAAACAGCAAAATGTGCATCTTAAAGTTTTTTTTGTGTCAATATGCTAGCGCATTACATAGTTTTCCCCCGTATCAAAATAGTAATTGTAAATAAAAACAAATAAAGTTTTCTCAATTTTTTTGATCGTATTGAGATCTCTGGTCACATGTCTCTGAGGTCAATGTTTGTTTATCGTTTTTTGTCACAATTTAACAGTAGATGAGATTTTTGTTCGCTTCATGATAGACTTTGAAGTAGTTAAAGTTATAATCAATTTATTCATACTGCCAAATCAAATTATACCTTTTTATTTTGATTTCAAATACGTTAAACAAATCGTTTTTGCTTGAGATTATAGAAATTCTTAGTCAGCATCTTATCGGATCTTACACGATAAAAATTCCACAATCATTGCGAAAATCGCCGACTTTAATTTCCCGGTGCTCGATTTGAAATCTATTCAGACTATTAAGATTCTGAAATTTCCACCGATCAGATTTTCTGTCTTAAATGTATTTCGGATAAAACATTATTGCATTCCGTTCACCTATCTATGATCAGACCTCAACGTGTTCTGTTAATCAATCGGTGAGATATTTTCGAGCGGTGGAAGAGCTTTTAATTAAATGAGCAAATGCAATTTAAAAAACCAATTGGCAAAATTCGTGTGAGCGGAATTAATATTACCACACGTTTCCTATCACTTTCGGTTTAGCATAAAAATATTGATGCTAAAATCCGAGTAAAGGAATAGCTTCAAGGGGGTGACAACAACCCTGTGGGAATGTTTTTTTAACCATCTCTAGCTGTGATTACAACAATTGCATAAATTACGGTGAAATTTAGCTAATTAGATTATCTTTTTCCGTCACTGCTTAGTGAAATGAATCTTGATAGCCTTGATAAGAAACATACTCAAACACGGTAAATCTTGCCAAAATCTTGCCGTAATACAAGACAAGATAGTATCAAGACTTGTACGAGCTGCCAATATGTTTGCATTGCTGTCAAGAAACGAGATCTTGGCAAGATTTTTAAGAAATATTGACAATGACATGGCAAGACGTGCCAAATATTAAAAATTTAACAGCACTGAAAAACAAGACATAGCACGAAATGATAAGATTATGCAAGAATTATCATGGTTTATCAAGAATTAGCAAGAATTATAAAGAATTGGAAAATTTATCAAGAATGTCAGAAAATACTGCACCCGTAAGTTTACTAACCAACAAATGTCCGCTTTTTTCCAGCTTAATGAATTTTTGGAGTGGATGCCAGCTCGATATGTACATAGAACACAACTTATACAGGACCACCGCCGGGAAAACCACCAATAAGGTCCCATAAAAAACCTAGAAAAAACAAAAATTGGTAACATGACCCATAACAGAATAAAGGAAAATGAAACAGTAGATTGATTAATGATTGCTTTTACAAAACAAAGCAAAAACAGAAAAAGAAAATTTTTGTTAACAAATTTTAGATTATTTTCAAATCTGGCACTATATGCACATCAACAAACTCCAGGCAGTTGGTGTTAACGAGTCATATCCCAAAAAAAATAAAGAAAAAGAAGGAGTTTAGAGGGAAAAATTTTCTACCACGAAAGACAACTGTTGTTTTACAGGATCCAATTGATCAGGAAATGTGGATATTTTTAAGTTTAGAAAAATCTACTATTGATCACCAACAGGTACTGATTATGGGGTTCCATTTGATACCTCAGGACCATAAACTTTTCACACCTTGCTAAATTCAGTCAGTTTTTTTGCCATGCTTACCGTGATCTTAGCAAGTTTAATTAAGAAATTTTCTTGATACACTTTGATAAGATCTTGGCAAGATCTTATGAAGATGTGCCACAAATTTTTGGCCTATCAATTTCCTGGTAAGATTGTCCATATTTTGTCAAGATTGTGAAGACCTTGCATGTCTTGGAAAAGTGTATCAAGTTTCGTTTCACTGGGTATTTTCTCGTCATTGTCTATATCACAAACTGTTGCGCGAAGAGGGTGGGGGGGGGATCTCATCCCAAAGCAGAATTTTGCAACTATTTCAGATCGTTGTGCTATTTGTTTGGGCGCTAACAAGTTATTCCATTGATAAGTTATGCCAGTGTTGCTATTGCGACGATAATTGATTGGGTCATTGTAGTAATCGAATCACACCTGAGATGTTTTGATGTCTGATTAGGTCTATCTCAGCGTGGTCGCAATCTCTCTCGCTCCTTCACATCTGGCAGGTCTGGTCGGGATTTCTCCCTAGTTGGTGGCTCTTCCACCCTCAGTGGCCCCGGAACCCTCCCGGGCACCGCAAGTGGAGGAGGTGGAGGAGGCGGAATAGGCGGAAGTACTGGACCCTTCTCGTCTTCGGGCAGACACTCAGCTTACGCATCCGATATGGACTCATATTTCTACGATCGGGACCGTTATGGGAGTGTAAACTTAGCCCGATTCAACGATTCGAGGGGTACTGGAGGAGGGGGTCCCGGGGGCCACCCTGCGGGTCATCCTGATATGGGAGTGGGTGATCGGAGGAGGAATTTGAAAGACATCAGGTATTCCAGGGATTACGAGTTTATTCCACGTGCGGAGGATATGGGATATTCAGGGGGAGTGAGGGGACGGTCGAAAGGAAGTTTATCCCCTACATTTTTAGACAGCAGTCATGGCAGTGACATGGCACCACGCAGACACTCACCAAGGTGTGCATTTTGAATGTTTAAGCACAGCTATATCCGCTGTCAAATATAAAAAAATATGAAATATGCCAGAAAGAATACTGTCGGTGTAGAATAGCAGAATGCAATGCGGTTTTTCTACTTTTAAAATCGACAATATCAAAGCAAATATCGACATTATTTAAATATGAAAATTTCGGAAAATAACTAATTTTTGTTTTCACCAGTTTAGAAGTACCACCAAAATATCCGTTAAAGGTGCCTCGCTTAAAGGTAGAAAGATCCTACCGAACAAGATCCTATTAAACTTAAGGCCAAAATTTAAAACTCGATAATTTTGAGCTACGATTCAAAACATTTTAAATATTTCTAAATAACATTTCGTCTCGTAATTTTTTTGTAAATAAGCAGATGGCCGTTTATTGTTGATTACGCTTCACTGTTCAGCTGGAACTCTTTCGTTGCAAATAGATAGATCTGACAAACTTGTAAACTGGTTTAAGTTATAAAGCATAAAGATGGTTTAACAAATTTTTTTCATTTTTTTCTTGTTTAGCTCCTACCATTTCACCCCGATTTTAATGTTGTAAATAATTAGAACTTATATGTATTACATTTACATAAGAATAAGGTTGTGCCCATGCCTTAGCGGCCCGTAGGACTTGATATGAAACTATCACAACCGAACTTGGGAATAGGTTATCCGCTTAATTATGACAAAGCTTGTCTGCAATGTTGGCTACTGGCGGGGTTAAATGATATGGGGTTAAAATAAGCGGGTTATCTGAATTTCGTTGAAAAGAAGTAGAACCACAAAAAAATCGCTCAAAAACTTGCTAATGTTTTATCAATCACTGTTTTGTATTTCGCCTCAGATAATTTTACAGAACAAAAAAATTAGTGAGCAGCTGTATCAAAAATACTTTTTCCGTTAACTGTAACAATAGATAGTGATATGTTCTAACTAAGGTAACGTATGAACTGAAAACTACAAACAAATGTTTTGTGCATGATCTTGCATGATGAGACTATGCTGTGTAAATTCTTGTACCTTGTAAGATGAATTTGCGCCTTGCGCTCTTATGCTCGTTAAAATAATTTTAGAATATTCCGAATGACTGAAGGACAACTTTCTGCTGTCACTTGGGGTTTTCAAACATATTTTTGCTAAATATTATCTATCGAGGAAACCTTTTCTAATACATTTAATAATATTGTTTTCACTTGCCCTTTTTTCCAGTTGGTCAATTCGGTGAGAAACTTTAAATGTGGGGCTTTGAAATATTCTTGGCGAAAATCAACACTCAAGATTTTGGAAATTACACTGCGTTTCTGCTATGTACTGGGCACAACTTGCAGATCATAAAAAAATTTGCCACAATATTGTTTGTAACATCTAATCAGACAGTGCGTGTTCTATGAAAGAGTTCATGAAAATACTTACTGATTTCTATATCACAAGAATCTCTTGGTCAGCTGCTGCAAAAAAGAAACCAAAGTTTTTGACATCTGACAGATCAGAAACTTTTACCAGAAAATTTCTTGAGAATCAAGTTATTAGGTTTTCAGCCATCGTTTTATCAACAATTTAAGCCTTGCGGAACAAAATAAATTAGCAAAATAAAAACAAATTATTGTTATCTTTGTATCTTTAGAGAGCTAACAACGGAAATGTAGTTGACTGCCAGACAAATTTTGAGACGAAATTGGAGTCTTATTATCCTTTATCTTAAGTTACCTGAAGATTCTCCAATAATAGGTTTGATGGTTCTCAATAATTTATAACACTTTGCTGCTTTAAAAACATTTTTGGAGAGTATTACCTCTATCAATATAAAAACTGCGTTATTTATTTTTCAAGCCATACTATAATTTTTCTTTGTTCTACAAAAACAGAAAAAATTGAATAGTCCGTCTGGTTTTACAATGTAATAGTTAAAAAGATGCACATCCATATAATTATCAAAAATTCATACGACAAAAGTACTTCTAAAACTATAGCAGGTTTTCATTGATTTTTCTTTGTCTTACTATAATCTTTTTCTTACTATTAAAAGCACTCATTTCACTTACATTGTTTCCTCTAAGTTTTTAGTTTTTAGAAAGAATTGAGTTGAAAGAATTGAATTGAAAGCGTCGGCTTAATATAGAGGTAAAAATTAGAACAATGATATTGAAATTTTATACAACCCAGTTTGAGAGTTTTTCCGCCTCCAAAGATATCCGCAATGTGTTACCAAAACGCGTTCACTTTTTGACTTGAATGAAGGCATCGAACACATAAGAACGACCAACGAACTTTTAACTACCAAACAATGAAGCATAAAAAGTAGACGGAACAAACTAAGCAAATTTATGACTTACCTGAATATTGGGTTGTTACACATGAAAACATTCAACTTGTTTAAAAAATGAATCACGACCATTCAAAGGAGAGCTTCTTAATTGAAACCATTCTTAATTGTATATATGGGCGTAGGCTACCTGTAGTGCAAAAAGATGAGCAATTAATTGTTTGTAGGCAATCGCGTAAGTCGGACCTCTACCCCAATCCATCAATGTACCCCAGCAGACATCCCCCCACCCATCGGAAAGGCAGGAGCAGCTCAGTAAGGGAAGACACAGATCTGGGCTACCATCGCAACCTTGAGAGCAACTACATGAACTCTGAGTTCATCGATCATCAGAACCCGCCTCCCCCTCCCCACCACTCGGCCCAATCGGGTCGCAACAGACAAAACCCGAGGCGATACGGCGGACCCTCGGGTCACGCTAACCCAAATAGCGGCTCATCTACGTATTACAACACGCCTTCCCATTACAACTTCGGAGACGAACGAGAACCCTACAGGCGCGGAAGCAGCAGTGATTCCATGGAGCGACTGTCATCACCCGAACGTGGAGTCGGCGGGCACCGTCGCTCGGCGAGGAGGTTCCAGGGCAGAGGAGGAGAGCCTCCTGTGGGATCGGGTGGAAACGACTACAGGAACTATGACGACAAAATTCCACCCCGCCGGTCAACTGGGGGAGGAATGAAAGACGACCCGAGACAACCCCAGCGCACCCACAGTTTCAGCTCAGTCCCGAGTGACCAACATCCGGGAGGTTCCAAACCGAACAAACCAAATTTTGGACCACCAGTCGACAATTACTCGATGAACGGATCCGACCGGCAGAAGTTGTCGGAAGTTCCGCCGAATCATTCCACCGAATCAGGTTACAGTTCCCAAAGTCAGCACACTGCCATGAGTAGAGATGACCCGAGGAATAACGGAATTGGAGGGGGTCAACACATGGGCAACCCTCCCCAGCCCACCCGAATGCGTCCCCCACCCCACTCGGGTGATCCCAGTTTAGGCCAGCAGAACCCTGGCGGACCCATTCCACGAAACGAGCCAGATGGAATAAGCATTCAGCGAGCCAAATAAATTTCAATTACCTGAAGCTGAGAAATATGATGCAATCGAAGTCACAACACAATTGTTATTGGATGAGCTTAAAACTATTTTTGTAAACTTGAGCAAATCAGGTTTTGTATATGAGGAGATATGGACAAAATAACCTTATTTTCCGCCCTAATTATACTATCTATATATTATACATATTGCAATTGTAATTTTCAACCTGTAATTTATATCTTTGCGACTACTTTACCACACGCTATGCTTGTTTTCCATACATGACATGAATCATGCAATATTTTAGATCATACTCTATTTTGTAAAGGACTGACCACCGTTCAGCATTTTTATTATACGTCAACGAGGTGCTAATGAATTTCAAAATTCTCAATTAACTATTTTCAAACTTTATCTCAACTTATCAAGTATAACTATAGGTGACGTGACTCTGATGAAGCCACAAAGAAAATCTGACGTTTATCGAAAACCGCGTGACAGTCCGGGATATAAGCCGGAATCTCGAACTGACGTTAGCAGAGTCACGTACACTTGCTTGAAACGAACACTTTGCAAGTTTTAAAATCTGGCACTGTATATCAGAAAATGTGCAACCTAGAATCCGGCACTGCAAAAATCTTGGATTTTAAAATTTGCATGTCCGTGTTTCAAGTGCTGCCAAATATGGTCTCAAATTCTGGTTAGCTATTATCACAATCATTGAAATCTGTTTCTCGTGTCCCTCGTCTGCAGAAAAAAATTTGGGTTTCGCTGTCAACTATTTGTTCCTGCCAACAAAAAAAAATTGTAATACACTCTATATGACGAAAAAAAGGTATTCATCGAAATATTGAAGAAAAGTTCTTTTCCGGTTACAGAACTAAAATATCAAAGCTTTTTGAGCTAAGTTTCAGTTTAGCAGCTAAATTAGGCGGAAAAACATTTTCATTTATTTAAAAGAACACAGGAAATAATACTCCCTGGATTCTGAAAATTGTCCGGCGCAATACTAAATTAATTTTTGTTTATGAAAAGACACAAGATAAACTTTCTCGTTCTCATCAGAAACACTAATTTGCAATTGTAGGAATGGAAAGTTTAACTTAAGCGTTTTGTCGGAAAGTAAAATAAATTAATACTGACGATGATTTATTTCCAAAACAAAACCAAAATCTATGTTCAAAACTGTACAATATTAACAATGGCGAAGTGACTTAGACTGAAGAGAAATGTTGAAAAAGTAAATATTGACTCTGATAAGGATTCAAATAATACCCACCTTCAATTTCTCACTAAAGAGTCTTATAGTCCAAATTAGGAACTTATGATTACGAAAATATGAATGAACTCCAAAAAGAAACATTTCCCAAAATGGCATATTTCCCATATGACAAAACTGTTTTATAGTAAAACCTGGACTCTACTTTTTTTTCCCAGTGTAGATTAGCAGTATATATAAGGCCGAATTGGATCTTCGAAAGGCAAAAATTTTTGAGTATAACTTGTATCAATCGAGTATTGAATAGAGACAAGCGAGCAAGCTGATATTGGCCAGTTTGCTGTATAATTGCTAAAGTCGAAATTAGCGTATCCAGGAAACTAAAGTTCGTGGTTAACTTATCCCAGAAAATTGCTACTGCTTTTCCCTACTACGACTTTTCATCATTTTCTTCTTAGGGACTAAAAACTTGTATTTAAATGGAAGTTTAATTGCACGGCTCTTATAGGAACCGCTAATTAGTTGCCTGAAAACTTAGGAACATAGTATCGATTAAAACTAGGTTATTAGTATGATAGGGGAATAGTGTACGGTTTTATATTATTTAGCGACTTCACTTCACATATTCGTGGAATAACACATTTCTTTATGTACAGCATCGTTTATTTAGAATGGCTTAGTTCGGTGACCATAAAATAAAACGATCAACTAATCACTCAGTCGGTTAAGTTAGGGAAAGGAAATTTGAGGACATTGGAGACGACTGTTGTTATTACCAAAACGGTTGGTTTTTAACCGACAGCGCTCCTCCAATAGACGAATAGTGAAGCTACTCCTAGGTTAGGGCTGCCAGTTGTAGAAGATTTGCAAGTTATTTTAACCCATGTAGTATAGATGGGAAATCAAGTAGACTCCTCAGCGTCTGCAGTAACATTAAATGCTCTGGCGGGTTGACGTTCTGTTCAAGCGGATTAATACTCCTCCGTTTGCGTGGGTTGTGATGTGAACACTAACGAGCACTTCAAATCATCATCAACCTTTTTTATTTTTTTGCCTTTTCCGATGTTTAAATGAATTGAATTGCGGACCTGGTAATTTTTTTTCAATAGTAGACTCAGCAACAAATTTTATTTCGTAGTAAAGCTCCTCGACTAGAAAATATCTGTCTAAGTCGAGAAGTAGAAAAGCTCATACTGGTGTTACATTTTACCATTTTGTTAATTAAAGTGTTATAACGCTTCGACCAGCTCAAATAAGGATTGAATGGTGGGCCGGGTATAACACTTTGTTTCATATAAGATTAATAACATTGTGAAGTTATATCCCCACGATGTAGTAAAGTTTTTCAACGACCTATTCCGAGAAGACGTGCGATAATTGTGATTAGGAGAGACCTCCATCCTGAATTATTCATATTTTATAACAGGAGCGCCACCCGAGTCAGTGCATGGGTGGCAAAATTAGAATGAGTCACACTAAGAACGTAACCAAAAAAAATGTAAAGATCTACTTGAGTTCTTTTCTAATTGAGCAAATTCTCATAAATTTCATTATTTTTAGAGCGTATTTTAATTCGGAGTATAGTAAAAATTTTATCAGTTGCTTCAGATGAAGAAAAGGTGGATCAAAACAAGAAAAAATGATATTAGTCGATTAAAAGTGAAAACTTCCACTTTTCCGAGATTGAGACCGAGAGAAAAAGTAGTGTCAAAACAAAATTTAAAAAAATAGCAATGAGAAGAGAAATTTGTGAAGATTTTTTGTTAGTTTGTCAATTTTTATTTTAGTGGGGAATATTTGAATAAGGAATGAGATAACTTTGAACCTAAAGCGTTTGTCCTTTGTTGGCGCTTTCTTTATGATACCAGACTTTTAACGGTGAAAACAGTGTCGACAATTATTCCCAATTTTCCGCGGCAAAAAGTTCAAAACCAAAAAGTCAAAACAAAAAGTTCATGGATGGAAAAATAAGCTCATCATCTGCAAAGCAACTGTTCAACCATTTATTTCTCACAACTGATTATACGCGAGTGAACAAACATTTCACATTTTTTCAAAATTGTTATTTTTGGGGTTTTCTTCGAAGTGATTGTATTTGTCTTTTTTTTCATTTTGTCAGATTGGAGCTCAGAGAATTTTCGTGATTTGTCTGCTAGTTTTCGGGACGACTTTTCATCCGAGCCTGAAGCATTGGAAATTTGCTTCAAATTGCCTCATTTTTTGAAATATCTAGCTGCCATAAATTTGCTCAACTGCTGCTCTTTAATTGACTTTTCTTGCTTTTTCTCAAATTTTTGGTGCTTTTGTGTCATTTTTCCCACTTTGGAAAAACACGTCATTAGAGAGCTGCTGCCATTACTGTTATCTTGGTGTGAGTTTGTGATGTCCAATGTTATGATCAACATCTTAAGAGAACACTTTGCTTTTTGGAGAGTTTGATAACAGTCCGTAATTTTAGTTTCATATTCTGATTGTTTTCGGAAATTAGGTCATGTCAGTTGTAAATTATGTACTGGACTGATTGGGTGAAACCGCCAGCAACACTGGTTCATGTCCGGCAGAATGAGTGCCAGCAGACAATGTATTGGCAGTGTACTATAGGTCAAAACAGGGTCTGCATTTGGATATGTTTTGGAGTAATCAAGAAAAAAAACAACCTTTTGGGCGCCAGCATCAAACTTTTAGGAGCTACAAGGGTTGGTTCAATGTAATGATTGGCTCTCAAAGTTATCCGACAAGCTATAAGATAACAGCACCATATGACCTAAACTTGTGCACTACAATTTTGCTTAGAAAATTTTTTCACAGGTTTTTGTAATTTTACAACTGAGAAAATTTTGTCTAGTCTTACAAATGAAGCAAACTTACATTATGTCAGTGCTATTAAAATAAAATTTTAAACAGAACAAAATAGCTTTTTTCGTTACACGAGATACGCCGGAATTACCACCAAGGCTGAGTTTCCATGGAATCTCGTCGATAGATCATAGAATGTCACATTGCTTTTCAACACTGGGCATGAAAAATTCATAGGCAATTTACTATGATTTAGTATGATTTACTATGATTTAGAATGAATTTTCTATGATCCATCGATGGGATCTCAGGTTGTATGATTTTTCTATGATTTATCAATGGATTCCCAGTTTTTATGAAATAAAGATGATCCATCGATGGGAATACACGAAACTATGAAATAACGCTGATCCGTCTACGAGAACCTATAGGAACCCAAAAAAGGCAATTATCTTGGCATTAGACGCCGCTTTTCCAGTTTGTTCTGAGTATGCTTTCGTTTTTTTCAACAATTTTTCTTACTCATGCAATGTTTGTTCGATTGCACCCTCATGTAATTGATGTTGTCAACAAATGTATTACTTGGGTTGTTAGTTTACGTTGAAACGTCACTCGTTTTTTGAGTTAATCTTTGGTGTTCGCGTATATGAATAACAGAAGTTTTTGACGGCAGGTTTGACCACTATA
Organism: Convolutriloba macropyga; assembly: GCF_964194025.1. Classification (NCBI taxonomy): domain Eukaryota; kingdom Metazoa; phylum Xenacoelomorpha; order Acoela; family Convolutidae; genus Convolutriloba; species Convolutriloba macropyga. The sequence goes on from NC_134480.1 coordinate 15,807,740, forward strand.
GTCAATGTTTTGCTTAGAGTCAAGTGCTTTTTGTCTGCCTAATCTCTGCCAAAAAATGTCTCGTTCTTTCTGGTTCTAGGATCAAATGCATTACACGCTCTTTTTTTGTGTTTATCTCCATAGAACAGATATCTGTTTCTGGTTCCCAACAGAATCCGGTTGACTCATTTTTAAAAAATCATTATGTAAGAAAAAGGCAAATGTCTTGGAGTTGTTTGTTCGTAGTCATAACAGTTTTACTAATATGAACACTTTTTAAGCATCTAAACAGACAAGGAGGCTCGTTAATGTGCGTTTGCACATGATGATGCCACCTGAGCTCATCTACATTTTTGATTTAATTGTCAACCAAATGATGAGATAACAAAAATATGTGAGACTAGGTAACAATTCGACAAGGAGAAGAAAAATGAGGTTAAAATAAAAAACTAATCAACATTTTTTGATTCAAATAGTTTCAAAAGTCTAAAAAAGCTTTAGCTTATAAAAAAATCTTGATAAATTTACTAAAAAATCATTGTGAAACCAAAGGGACCTGTATTTGGTTAGACTAAGCCATGGGAACCGACTAAAGACGCAGAAAATGTCAAAAACTTTCGAACAATTTCCAAAAACACAAATTATTGAAGCCATTAAAATCTTGTGAAAGTCTGAACATTCTGAATTTTTATTTCAATTTTTGCTCATACTAATTTAACTGAAAGAATAAATAAAATCATTGGGATCTGTTATTGCTTGAATGTGCTAGAAGATGGGAAAACGAAACAGAAATACACCACTCACAAAATTTTTCTGAAAACGCATCTTTTCCACCAAACAAAACATCCGTTACGGCATAATATCAGCAGATATGTTAATTTTTGAAATTCGAGGAAATGGATTGGACCTCTCAATGACGAGAACAAGTCACAAGTTAACGAATAGAACAACAAAAACTGAATATTTTGAAAAATATTCGAAAATGCGTATTGTATTAAACTTTAAGACTATTCGCTATAAACTGACTGCTTTGGATAACATCATTCCTTTAATCGGCTATATCAAGTTTATGAGACCGGTGAGCATTTTACGGCTACCTAAAGAATAAAAAAAGCAAAAACAGCAATTTCAAAAAAATTAAGCGAAAAAAGTGTCAAAACCATTAGAGAATGAAGTTTTCAGTCGAAATTTTTCCATTTTGAGGGAGATTTAAAACTTATTAACATCAATGGGAGCTTTTTAATACAAATTGACTTGAAAATCAACAAATTTGAACAAATATATTAAAACCACGAAGTTTTTTTTAGAAAACCACTAGTATCAAAGCCATTAAATTCAATAGGTTACAATGGAATTAAATAAACACGCTAAGTTCTTCCTCGATGGGAGGGCAATGGTATTTTCCATCCAAAGATTATTGCTAACTCATCACAGTAAGTCGTATGGCAATGAAAAATACGTTCAGACCACTAAATTTTTGAGGAAACATGGTATCAACGGCATGAAATTCAATACCTTCCAACGGAAGCCATTAAATACTTTAAAATATGTGATGACACACATTTTGTTATTCAAAAGATATCAATAAGACATTACAACATATCATTGACTATGAAAACAACAACAAAAACAGGCAAAATCCAAAGATTCATTTGAAAGTGGGAGAAGAAAGTGTCCAAGCCATTTAAACCACAAGCTTTTCACTGAAGAACTTTTCTACGATCCAATGAACATCTTCTCTTAACCATTGTGAACTACCAATATCAGAATAATATAATGAGATTTCAAAAGGAACCAAAAGTACGAAAAAAATACACGAAAAGTTAACCAGAGAATATGAAAATCATGCATCGGAGTCAAAAAACGAATAGTTAGAAGATAGTTCGCTCATAAGATAAATTTGTGTTGAAAAAAAGGAAAGGGATTCTGTCATTACTGCATTACTGCGACTGACTTACAGTTCACGAAAACAGATTAAGACCGATAAATGTTCAAAAGTCTTTTCAACTTAACAGCCATTAAAATCAATAGCCTTCCATTGAAGTTTTTTAAAAAGCTCAGTTTTGCCTCGATGTGAGTCGAATCACGTTTTCATGCACAAGTAATCGATAAGACATCACAATATGTCTTATGATTAAGAAAAAAAAACAAAAAAAAGTGGCAAAACCCAAAACTTCTCGTAGAAAAGTGCACGAAGGTGTCGAAGCCATTTAAATCATAGTTTTTTCTCTGAAAAATTTATCTAAGATCCATTGAATTTCTTTTTTAAGCCAATGGGAGCCATTATTATTATAATAACCGGATAAGATTTCAAAAGGAACCAAAAATACGAAATGGCCAAAATTTTTAAAAAAAAAGATTGAAATCTTATTGCATTGAACGCTTATAACCAATAGTCAGAAGAAAAAACCGTCAGCTATATAAATTTATTTGACGTAGAATGGAGAGTGGTTCTCTTAATACTGACTTTGACCTACAGTTCACGAAAATAGGTTAAGATTGATAAATGTTGAAAAAATTTTTTTTAAAATTTATTTTTAAAGACTTAACAACCATTAGAATCAATGGTTTCAAACCGAAGTGAAGAAAAATAAAAAAAACCTATGTAGCAGGAGGTTTTCATGCATAAATAATCGATAAGACATCACAATATATCTTATGATTACGAAAAAAAAACAACAAAAACTGGCAAAAACCTAAAACTCTGTAGAAAAGTGCGAGAAGAAAGTGTTGATGCTATTTAAATCATAAATTTTTTTTTCTCTGAAAACTTTATCTATGATCCGTTGAACGTCTTTGCTAAATCAAGGGGAGCCATCAAAATGAGTATAACGTGATAACATTTCAAACGGAACCAATAATACGAAATGTCCAAAAATTAGAAGTAAAAAATTGAAAACCTGATGCATTGAAGTCTTATAACCAACAGTTAGAAGATAAAACAGCTAACAAAATTAGTTGTTTTGGTTGCAGCAGGAAGGAACGGGGTGTTCTAATTACTTAGACAGACTTAAAGTTCACGATAATAGGTTTATAATTAGTTAATATTAAAAAAAAATTTCGAAAATTTAAGTTCAAGGTCTTAACTGCCATTAGCTGTCCACTCAAAGCACTAGATAGGTTCACTTTATGCTGATGACGAAACCTATTTCACTTTTAGTCAACAAGTTTATACCCTATGATACCAAAAATTTAGTAATACCTCAAAAAGAAAATCAGTTTTTCATTTATTAAAATTACGAAAACTGACATACGAATCCAAAAAAACCATAAGCGATTACTTAGTAACAAATTTTTTGTGCACTGGGCTTCATTTGATTATAAATTAGGTTTGTTTTTAATGGAACTTTGATAGGAAAAGTGACTAGTCTTTAGGTGACTTGAAAAAACAAAAAAAAATTCAAAATTTTCTAAAAAAAAAGAGCTCACAAACAGAATTCGATTTTTTATAAAGAACTTCCCTATGAGACAAAAACCAGTCTTTTTTGCCTTTCGTCTATTAGGAACAGAAACTTGATTCTTTTCTGGCGTGAACTAAAATTTTTAATAAAAATTTTCATAGAAAAAATAAAAATTACGGTAAAAGTTAACAAAAGTGAACAACATATCCCGTGTTCACATGAAAATTTAAACCTCGATAACTCCACGAGATAAACGAATTTCAAAAAAATATTTTTAGTTTCGAATTCTACCAGGAACAAGCTTTTTAACGATACCACTCACATTTCTCTGCGATGATTTTATCGATCGGTCAAAATTGTCTGAACAAAAAGCAATCCCATTTGAATATACAGTTCCTTCCCCCACAAATGGAGTCGGAACAAATAAGTAATTTGAAATGGCGAAGAGGAAATTTCAGCTAACGTTGGGTCACAAAACTTTCACTGTCATTTGCAGAAAAATTTAAGCCTTTTTGAGGCTCATTCGAATGGAAACGTTTTTAACGTTCTTTCATAATTTGAGATGTTCAGCGAAGTTTGTCTCAATGTTAGACAACTTGGTTGCTCCGATTTTATATTAAAAAGAAATGCAATAATGAAAAAATTAAGTAAAAATGATGAAAATAGTAACAAAAAGTAGCATTGGTAATAAAACTCTTAATTTTAAAACATTTTAATAAAAACAGTATAAATAAAGACAAAAATAATATTAATAAAACAAAACATTATTAAAAAACAATAATACTAATAATAATAAAAATCAATAACTAATCAAAATAATAATAATAATAAAAATAATAATAATAATAATAATAATAATAACAATAATAATAATAATAATAATAATAATAATAAGAATAATAATAATAATAATAAAAATAATAATAATAATAATAATAATAATAATAATAGTAATAATAATGATATACAGCATTGATAATAATAGAAGTATTAACAAAAAATAGAAAAATTATAATTTTAATAAAAATAAGACTATTAATAACGTTAGTAAAAGGAGTAATAACAATAAAGACAATAAAAGTTTGATATAATATTAATTACTATTTTTAATTCAATGATATTAATGGTTTTATTGACAATTTTAAAATAATAGCTGCACAATAATTAATAATTGGGGTGAAGCAGTTGGCCTCAAATTGTTACTAAGCCTCTACAAGTGCTATTATAAGCTCCTTATGTGAATTTGTGTTTTTATACTTATTCTCTTCATTTATGAAATCATGTTAATAGCGTCTTGTCTACGCCTACTTTCTGGTTGCAGCAGCTGCTTGAGTTACAGGTTCCGAACGAAACAAAATCTACCAGGTTCCGAACGGAACGGTCACTTAGTGTCTTTTCGTATAGAGCAAGAACGCGAGAATTTAACTCCTCGTAAACGTTTTTTGCCAGTTTAGTTTGTTAGCTGAAAGTTTATCACCACATGGCACAGTCAGCACTTCTTACCCGCACCCCAGAGGAAATTCATTCTTTCTGGGAACGGACATGAATTCCTCCTTAGAATGGCCAGTATGGGCTTCCACACTGAAGATCGCAACCGTAGCGAATGAATCACTCAATTTGATGCACTGTTGAGTTATAAACCAGAACCGAAAGATCTGTTCTAACTGAAGGAGTCGAATTATGAACCCGCGGGTGCAAATAGGACTCAGGCCCAAGAACGGGATAAAGATCTGCGCAAAATTAAACATAAAGTTGTTTGGGAGAATGAGTGCAAGACAATGGAGTTTAAAGAACGACTAGTCGATGGTATCCCGTAAGATGAAGCCAACACATAGGTCAAAAGCCTGATACAATTTTATAGGAGTGGATGAACAACTTAGACACCACCAACGGTCTCTCACTCCAACGTAAACACGATAACAGCATTCGAACCCTTTCGTGCACCGACTCTAAAATTCACAAGGCCACATAAAACTACGTACGATCGATTCCAACTAATTACCTGTAAACAGAATGATGACGAATAGCTTGAGGATTTTCACTGTCATCTCAAGGCCCTAGATCCCAATGCCGCCTGAGTACGGCAGAAAACAATTTAGTTAGAGACTTGTTCATAGCATTTAAGAAAAACGCAGAAAAACAGAGAGATCTAATAATACAGACAAGAACAAAAGCTCAAGTCCTCAAATATGTTCTGAATTAAAAACGGTGCCATGAAAAAGTAAAGAGCGATTGCTGGTCGCATTCACCGGACACCCCGATCGGAGCATCAAATATCAGTGATTAATTCCTCACAGCCTCAACAAACAACGCGTCGATTCCAACAACGACCACAGATACAACCTCGTCGAACACAACAGAGATCACTTGGGCAAAACATACCATGTCGCCGTTGCGGTGCACCATTTGCACTGGAACAATTACAAATTTGCCGAGCGCAGAAATCCCAATACAATACGTGCAAAAAATAGGAAACTTCAGTAATGTATGCAAATTAAGTAGGCCCAACTGGAAAAATCCTCAGAACCCAGTCAAAATTTTCAATAATCCACTTCAAGGGAAGTCCGCAATACTCCCGAGCAAGCTTCGGCATCCTCCCACACGGGAAAACTTGATACGGCAACAGAAAAGGTTCAAGAATCATTACACCAGGAAAGTACATACTACTTTTAAGAGACAAAAGGTATTTGGAACCAAGTGAATCCAATACAACCCAACGCCTTTGAAGACCAAGCCCCATCGAGGCTAAATCCAACAACATCAGATAAAATCTGGATAAAGTCAACGTCGGATAAATTTGAGATACAGTGGATAGCAGACAGGGGTGGTCCAAAAAACTTTCTTGAATAAAAAAACAGCCAATCTAGCACTTAAATCTATTAAAAACTCCAAATGGAAGCCATACTGTTAAGATCCGTCCAAATATGGTTGCTTCAACAACGTTTCGAAACCGATATCGGTTATGATCCTTTGGGTACTATCCTCAAGCAACTGAACCGGGTGAGACAACAATAGTCTCAAAGCGAAAACGCCAACTGTGAACGTACTTGAAGAAGATGTGTTGTCAAAGTTCAGATTATCCCTCTAGCAAAAGCAGGGTGAGCAAACAAAGTACATACAACCTGATATATCACTGCAATGAAAATCATAAAAAAGTTTCACTATTTATGTTCTCGAATGGGCAAATCAAAAAACACGTGGCAAAATTAAAAAGTAAAAGCGAAAATCATCAAATGCAACAAAAGGACGAAGAGAAAAAATAATTCAATAGAAAATATTGAGAAAGAGTTGAAACACCTGTTTGATATCAATCAAACAATCGAGCTCGACAAATGCGCAGACGACGTAATCATAAGCCCCATTGTGATCACAGTAAAACATCACAAGACAACTAAGCTCTCATTAGACTCTTAATTATTAAATCGTCAAGAGCAATAATCAAAGGCAATCAAATGACAATGCAGTAGAAAAATATATTTCCAAAAACAAACAATTATCTGGGGAATTATTTTTCAGTATGATTCTAAACTTTTCTACACAAATACCCCCACCCCCTCAATCCCATAACATTGTAACTTAATTAAAGAGGAGAAAATCGACAGGTACATATAGATTCAAAATTCAATAGTGGAATTTGTGGACTGTCAGACATGCCAGCTACCTTCCAAAAAACGCTCGACAGAACGCTCGAAATTATTCAATGCAAACTTAACATTTTCGACGAAATTCTTATCATTACCAGTGTTAATGCCGATTCAAATCATCAACAAGAGTCCTCAGACAGCAAGAAACAACATTTGGGACTGAAAAAACTTAGAAATTGTCAAAACTCAAAAAGGGTCAAACAGAAAAATTTTACAAGTTGGGACCAAAACTTTTTACGGCCCCAATTTTGGGAAGAGAAAACCTGAGTTGAGCTTTCTTGACAGGCAATTAGCAACATTACTAACGCTAGTTGAAGCCCTGCAAACTTCAGCACGAGATTGAATACAGATTATGATTAAGGATAGTCTTAATTTCATTCAACAGAATTAAAGTTACAATCCTTTAATACGCCCGCGCGACTAACTGTTCCGACGAGAAAATTAGACAATCCGATTAAATAAATAACCAGGCCGTCGTAAAGCTCGAGAATCAGGCTTCGATGTTTCGGTTCCGATGTGATTCTTGAGCAGTCGCAGCATTTGATCCACCGAATCGGACAACAACACGAACAGCAACGAATCTTCAATTGATTTTGGTGGACAAGAACAAAGTCATTATGATGGCAGGAGAGAGCCCCGACAAACATTGGAAAGTGACTTGACAGACTATAGTATGTCTCAAGAGACCAGACTGTGAGCAAGCTGAACTGCTCAAAATTTTGACAGACATCTTGATGATGTGGAAAGTCCCTTAGCCCAGAACAAAACAGCGTCCGCAGAAAGAGCTTATCAATGTTTTTTTAGACTTACGATGATCTTGGAAAAAACAGACAGCAACAGAGGCAACTCCTGAAGCCAAAGTTTTCGAAGTTTCGATGCCGACGCTAAACAGAAGCTGGGCGAAAAGAAGAAGACAGTAAAATGGGGCTAGTTTAACAAATACCAAAGCTTGGAGAAAATGAAGATTATCGTAGCCGCGTTTTCAACTGTCGAAAAGACATTTTGCGATTCTACAATTTAGCGGGAAAATGTACATCATTTTGTAGTGAAGCGACGAATCTCGAAGAAGAGTTGGAGCGATACACACTTATACAAAATCAGGGAAACTTTAACTATGATGTTCCCAAGAACAAACTGTTACCATCTGAAAACAACTGAAGACACCTGAATTTTGCTCGAAGAACCCAAGCAATGAAGGCTGAATTTTCATTTAAACCTGGTTGAAAAACACCAGACCGAAAAAACTGAACAGTTCAGGCCAGTATTGCTTTTCGGGTATTTTACCTGATATTCGTTAGAACTTTTTGGTTATAAAGATAGAGATTTCAAGGGGGCAGTCAGTTCTTGTTTTCACCTTCTTTGAGATATCTTGTCATATTCTCCAAAAGAACAAACTTTTTTGCAGTGAATTCTTACCTACCGCTTTGAGGCTTTTTTTCTGATTTTTCTGAAACGAGATTCAAAAACACACAATTGGGCAGATGATCTTTTGGGCAGAACTTTTCTGATGCCGCTCACATATCTCAAGGATGCATTGAAAGAATCCGATGGTGATATTTTTTTATTTAGCCAGCCTCGCATTTGTTTTCCGCCATTTCTATCGACAAATTGGAGCAATCGCTTCTTTTTTCAATCAAGATTGAATACAACCTGTTCCTACGTCACCAAGAGCTTTTTTGGCCAAGTTTTTAGGCAAATTGACAGAAAACGCTCAAATTGGTTTAATAGAGAAAAGTTGAATATGGCGCAACTTAAGTTCGTTTAGTCATTCCTAAAATTTTGTCAACATTTACGCGTTTAGATAAGAGCATTATTTTGTGTTCCTTAGCTTGAGACCACAGAGATTTATTGATTTAACAGCTTATGATTTCCTGGCCCAGTAATCTATTTTTAAAATCTTTTTATTTCTTTTGAAATCAACATATGATTTTATAATGTCAGAAAGAAAAATCGGCAATGCAACTGTGAATCTGGATCTAAATAATCAAAATGACAATAATGAGCTGAAGTATGGTACCTTTAAACGACCAGTTATACAAACTTTGCAAATACCGATGACCTACGACTCAAAACTTATCGACAAACATGCCTACACAACATCCCAAGTCTTGCGGTATATTGGTTTTGGCACTTTTCAAGGAATTTTTCCATTTCTCTCGTGCGTTATACATCAGATTTAGTTCCTGTTTTTAGTCTGGTCCCTTTCTCAAAACAAATATTTTGAACAGACAGAAATCAAAATTCTGCCGTATTAGAATGATGAATTGAAATAATTGTAATTTTTTGAGTAAATCTCATATCAATTTTAACGATAAACACCTTACTATGTCAATTTTATTCAGTTTTGTGTGTTACATTGTAGCTTAGGAAATTTTCGGTATCTTCTGGTTTCGATAAGTTAATATAGTTTACAATTGCGCTTTTTCTGATTACTTTGAAAAAGTTCATTTCTTAGTAACTTTCATTCAATGAAATTTTTATGACTACAACTTTTCATAGACGCCATAATATGAAGGTGTAATTTTATAGCTTTTCGAACTATGGAGAAAACACGGGAACAGTGTAGTATGAGTATGTTGTTTAATAGCAACCGCCATTAAGATTGGACTCCAGGTCTAACCTGACATTTTAAGAATCCGATTTCCTTTACAAATTGGCTATTAATTAATTACAGCTTAATTTTGTTAATCCAAATTGTCATATTTTCTCAGTACAATACAAAAGGGAGATTTTCTCATTTCCCTTATATGGTAATTAATGCTCATAGGCAGTAAAATGAAAGTCTGAGTCGAAGACATAAATTGACTCGGTAAGATCTCGAAATAATTTTAATAGAATTTTGACAAGATTAGTTTTTGTTTTCGATACGTGAGACTAAATTAAATCAAATTTGAAAAGATCTCTCCAATTTGTCGATATTGCATTCACTTACTAATCCCATTAAATTTACTCGTGTAATTAACTGTCTTGTGAAATTTCCTACCGCTCACCGACTCAAACTTTCTTTGATAAGTCTGACATGTAAGACGTCCCGAGTCGGAATAAAAAGTTAATCTTGACTTTGAACTTCTCTTATAAGTCAAAAATATCTCTATCTAAACTTTCTCGTTCACCTTACAAAAAATTCATTGTCATCAACCATTCATTTCTTTTTCTGAAGAATGAATTTCACTTTTTTTCAATAAATTTATCTTCTGGGAAATGGAAAAGGCGTCGTTTTTCCTACAGTTCTCACAATCGCAATTTTGTCACTTGGGTTTGCAACAGAATCAATAGAGATAGAGTCTCTAATCTTTATATGGCCACAACTGCACGCCGATTTGAAAATCTCACCCACAAACGAAATCACCCTACTAACCGTCTCTTATACTGGGTTAACCCTGGGTTTGATTGCCTGGAGTTTTTTGGGGCACATCATAGGACGAAGGGAGGCCTTGATCTGGAGTCAGATTTGGATGGTGACGTTCCAGACTTTGTCATCTCTGGCACCTGACTGGATGACGTTTCTGGTGTTCCGAGGACTAGCTACAGGAGGAGCCGGTTAGAATGATTGAGAATTAATTTTTAGTCAATATTTTCAACTTTTCAATATTTTCAGCCAACTCCCATTTGCTAGACTAGAACAAAACATCTTAGTAAACGTTGCTTATTATCCCCCAAAAACATAAACTAGATGACTTCCTTCAATTTCTGGCTTTAAATTTTCACAGGGTTGTTACCAAAAGGAAATCTTTTATTTCGATGGGTGACTACGATTTTACTTATTTATAGAGAAAAGAAACTTGAAAGACCTAAAGCCAATTCGACCTCAAGTCATTGAAGCCAGACACGCCCACCCAATTTATCTCACAATATACAATTCTGGTTGATTTAAAGCGACATTGATATTTGATTCATTGATCACGAGGGGCCATTTGCCAGGCTGACTATATTGTGTAGTGTTCTTTTGATAATTTAGATACTTTTCATGGGCGCTGGTGTTTCCCATTTCGAGTACCCACGCGGTAAAAATTGGAAAAAGAACTTTACTTTTACATGCCTAACTTTAGTATCTTATATACTTTAAATTATATATTTAAAATGATATATTCAGATAAAATATATGAGAGATCTTATATTTTATATGCACAAGGAGGCTCGGTAAAGTGCGCACGCACATTTCTGACTCAATTGGCTACAAATTGAAGAGAAAGAAAAAGTTCAAACACATACATATCGTTCAATTAACAACCAATGAAATACGATAATACGGAGCTGGAGGACCGATGAAAGTTGTTGACAATAGGAGTACTAGATAGAAAAATAATAAAAGTGAAACAACAAACACTATTTACGACCGCAACTCGATGTCTATAATTACAAAAAATCTTAACAAAATCATAATCGCATCAGGTAAAACCGAAATAAAACAAATTAACCTATTCTTCAGTATGAAAGATATGAGACCTGTCCTCAATGCAACTGGTTAGCAGGTCGACAAAAAAGAGCAAAGAGGTGCGAAGTTCAAAAATACGTTTCTTTTTTCTGAAACAATTAAATTCACTTTTGTTAATGAGATTAGATATAAACTGAAAACACAAATGTTTTTTTCATATCTTCATTGGAAGCAATTGAGACAAGTCATTATCCAATTTTCAAAAGCGCAAAATTTCAAAGCTTATGGAACTTACGATTATTGTTATAAATTTAAAAGAAAAAAAGACCTTTTAGATGTACAAAGTTTAAAAAATCTCAAACATTATATAAAATCTCGTAGTAACAGTAAAAAAGCCACTGAGAAACCAAATAGCGATTAAACTATAGTTCACTGGGAACGAGTCGTGACCTCTTTTTACGGAAATTGAGATGTAAATCATCTGAAAAACTATTTAAAAAAATGACGAAGCTCAGAACTCAAATAAGTTTTTGGAAAAAAAATATTTTCAAAAGTCATAACAGATTTAGGATTAGCAATAAAAAGCGACGAATTAGGTTGCAAGGCTTTAGGAAGCCATTTGGGCCTGTTAATAAGTAGAATAAGTCACGACCCAAAAAAAACATAGATAAAGAAGCCAAAATTTCAAACATTTTTACGACACCACACTCTTCAAGGCAGTGTCTTTATATGATGATACCTGCAAGAACTGTGAATCAATAATTTTTCTTTATCTCAACATCAACGGGTCTTCCTTATAAAAGGACTACGTAGAGAGGACAACAAAAAGAAACCAAAAATTGAACAGTATAGAAATCTCGAAAATCTATTATGAAACTAAATGGTCGAAGCAACAATCAGTCACAACGTAGAGCCAGAGGCGAAAAACAAGTTGAATCAACAAAATTAATTGATACGCCTAATTAGTGAAATAGAGTTAAATGGTGACAAAAATGAAAGCAACAAACGGTTAAATTTTTTTTGAAATTTATTTTTAAAGTCATAAAATAAACAGCTAGAAACTAAAATCTTTAACTAGGTTAAGCTCCAGAACCTGGGGAAGTAATTGACACTTTAGGTCATCAGGTATGTGGCTTATAACAGCAAAAAGAACGACAAACATAGATTAAAATATCTACAAAAACTTGAGAGATAACTGTCTCTCATGACCAAATAACATAATAAATTCCAAAAGAAATTAGCATATCAAGATACGCCTTTTAGCAACGCTGTGCATTTTTCCTACTATGTTTTCCTTCCACTGGATCTGACAATAATGTGATAATTAGACAACGAAACAAAATGAATTCCTAAAATATGCAATTATGCTAAAAAAACAAACAAAACGCTTTGTATGAAAACAAAGAAAACATTGGTTGAATATAAACCCATTAGATACCGATATTAAACTATAACTCAGAAAAAATTGGTTTCCACCTGTTTTTTTTGAGACTGCGCTCGAAGCTATTAAAAAAGATCAAATATTTGCAAACTTCAAAAATTCAACAATATTTATTAAAACAAAAATTTTCAAAAAGTTAGCAGACATTAGATAACAACTGAAAGAATTAAATAGGTTCATATCCAACTCCTTTAAAACTGAATGGATCTTTAATTGGGGACGCTAAATCATTGGGCTACAAAAAGTATAACAAATGAAAGCAAAACTTTGGGAATCCAAAAATATTTTGACAAAAATTATTGGTCAGAGCCACAAAAACCATGATTTTAACTCTGAAACCATAAAATAATCTCTAATGAAGGGCTTCGTTTACTGAAAACAATATTAGTTTTTATTAGATCCCTGATTTGAAATTCTTGTCAGTAAATTAAATAAAAAACATATAATAGCGGAATTTTTTTAGTAAAATTCCGCTATTAAAATCAAAAAGATTATATATATTTTAGGGATGCATGGTGAGATCAAGGTCAACCAAAATATTATTGCGCGTGGAACAAAACACTGAATTGGTCAAACGGTTGCAAAATAGATCTTTTTTAATCAAGCTTTTTGGTTTTGTCAAAAAAATAAGGCATTTTGTTTAATTATCGAGTTTTAAATTTGCAAAAAAATTGACAAAATTAAAATTGCAGAAGGCTGTTAAAGCCAGCAAGAATACAATTATTTCTTTTAAAAGCAGAGGATGAGTATGTTTGCAGTATTAAGATGTCTACTAACCGCCAATTTGAAGCAAAAGGGCTAAAAAAAGCAAATTTGGTCCTCTATTTGACGAAAAAATTCTGAATTTTGAAAAATTCAGAAGAGATTCTAGCTGAAAAATTCAGATCGAATAATTCAGCAACCTTCATCTATCTTTAGAGATAAAATGAATAACACTACAGTTAACAATTTTAACATATTTTATCAAAATTGACGAAAATTTGGTCAAAAATAATGAAAATGTGAATAAAAACAGTTGAATTACGTCTAACGTTCAAAAAAGTTCAAACCTCGATAACTCCCTATTAAAAGCGAAAATTAAAAAAATCCTTTTAATTCCATATTCTACGCTGGGCGGGTCTTCTAATGATACCACTCACAACTCTCAATGATGATTATATCGATCGGCCAAAATTGTATGAACGAAAAAAGTCCACTTGAGTATATAGACCCTCCCCCCCCCCCCCCTTAAGTCGGTCGGAACAATAATGATGAATCAAATGATAACTTACTTCACAGAAATTGTTCAAACACTCGCACGTCTTGCAATAGTTGTTCAAGATTAATTCTGATTGGGTAGCTCTTGCGATTACCAGAACTCTTTCCAGATCTTTCCCGGAGAGATCACCACCATTCGGGCACTTTTTGAGAGACTCTTTGGAAAAACACAGCAGGTTTTTTCTCAATTTGTGTTCAGTATGCTTTAATGATCTGTTAATTTGGTGAGACATTAAGTAACTTTGGTAAATTGCTATATGATTTGAATCGAATACGATAAACTCGTATACTATTTTCCATGCAGTTGAGTTTATATGGTCTCCACAGGGGAAAAATGTTGACAAGGTTGTCTGGTCAATAGCAGTTCTAATATTTCATTAATAGAAATAGTTTTATCGGCTAAATGTTTCCATAGTTAAGGTGACATCTCTGAATAATAATTTCATGATGTTTCGATAGTATTCTTGATATCTATGATTTTTTGCATGCTTTGATGATTTGAAGTATTCAAAATACTTGCTGTGATAATATACAAGCGTGAAATTGTTGTTTAAATTAAAATTCAATGCTCTAAGTTAATAAAAAAAACTGAAAAATCCAGTGGCCTAAAACTTAGAATGTCCAGTTGATCAGAACACTCTTATATGATCCAGTTGATTGGAAAACTCTTAAATTAACCACTTGATTAGATAAATCTTAAATGCTCTGGTTGATTGGATAAATTAGCAAGTTGATTAGAAAATATTGAATGTTCCAGTTGATTGGAAAACTTTTGGATCAACCAGTTGATTGGAAAACTCTTAATTGATCCAGTTGATTGGAAAACTCTTAAATAAACCAGTTGATTAACATTTCAAATATTACCAAATTCTAAGATATGTTTGCATTTTTTATTAACTAACGGGGAACGATCTTGAATGAGATTGGAACAATTTACTAAGAATTATTCATATGGATTTCGCGATGCCTAAACCACCAGCAATCATTTGGTTTTCAAGACCTCTAAGGGAAGTTTTAAGTATTGTTTCAGAATTCTCGACACTTAGCTGAAACGTAGTTGGAGTTTTGAAATATATACTCCCACTACCCATTAATGCTTTTTCAAGGGCATGCAAGTTCTTATAGCTTAAGTTGTAATTCCGTCATTTTAATATTTTTAAAGCTGTAATTAATAATTTCGAAGGGGAAACCATTGTCAAAATAGTTTAGCCGGACGCATGCAAGTCTGGCCTAAGAATGTGCCTCTCCTATTTTCGAGGAGCTCTGAAATTGAACATTACAACAATAAACAACTGACAAAACTACTCAACATACGAATACCAAAAATGCCGAAAAATAAGAAAGTCGAAAACTGACATGAATTTAAAACTTCTTACGTGTAGCGCGCATGCAAATTAAATGCGGATTAAAATAAGAGCAACGAGTACGAACTTACTTGTCTTTAGGCTTGTTGGAAAGCTCGCAATTAGGAGAATCTAATTAAGAAAATAACACCAAAGCTAAATTGAAAAAATTTAAGTACTCTCTTGAAAGCAAACACATGGTGCCCCAAATTCTCATTAAAACAAATATGCACCCAAGTAAGCAAACCGGATAAAGGCATAACAAATTGGTTGAGGTTGAGTAATAAAAGGTTGTCAAGACAGATTGACGAGACAAATAGGAGACCTGATTAAACTGAGTTGTATACAAAAACAAAATAGCATAGTTCGGGAGTTAAAATGCCTAGAACTAAAAAAACAGAGAAAGTCCTAAAAGAGATGAAATTTTCTCCATACAGGGAAAATTGGGGTCAAACGTCCCTGAAACTGACTCCGTGCCCCCTCCTTCTCCCCAGCCTCACTTTTCGAGCCGGGAACATCTGTGGTACAGGCTGCAAATGGTGGGGAGCTAAAAGATAACGAGAAGAAACGAATAAAAGATATTAAATTACAAAAGAAAAAGAAAATAAAGAAAGTCAATCAGCGCATGGCGGCAACGGGGGGGATTGACTTGGCCGAATTGGATAAAAAGGACCCCTAAATGGCCTCTGCAGTGCGCTTGATGGTTGAACAAGAAGAAAAAGATGAGGAAGACTTAAAAAAAGGAAGCAAAACTGGACTTAAATAAACAAGTTGTATGTATAATAAGTATTAACTTACCTTTCATGCCTTTCATTCCGCCTCGAATTAATCCCTTGTGAGTCCCAGTTAGACTGAGATAGTAAGGTTGTTCATCGTAGCCAGAGTTAAATATACCTAAATATTAATACGGAAGCGTCGAACAAATAGACTGAGGTCTGTTGTATTAATAAATTCGACGTCCTCGATCCCTTTAGATAGAATTACTTTGCCGGGTCTGTCGTAAAGGTTCTTATCGGACCCAGTGCGCAGTTTGACAAATAATTTTTCGAATTCACTCGCCTGCGTGCAATTTCCCGTAATAATGGTCGACAGACAGGCACTAACACAATTGCATTTAGGATGAGCAACGTCTAATGCAATAGGCTCGTATTGCGAGGTGTCAAATTCAGGGCAACTAAAAAGAATCGTACTTCGTAATATATGAAATTATTGTACGAAAAAATGATATTCTTACCTTTTAAACAATTCATAACAGTATGTTCTCTTCTTCTGTAGACCCATCTCGCGACATACTCGGTTGAGAACTTCCTGTGAAATAAAATTCATCTGTCTTCTAGTGTGGCGATAGATGGCATTATCATTGCAAGCAGAACAATCGCGTATAACAGTTTCGCACCATATTTTAAGATGCATAACACTAAATTTTTGACTAACTAACGGCATTAATTTGTATCTTGGGAGGTGGCCATTAGAACTGTGCATCTGAGATATCTTTGTACGAGCATTTGAACGATGTAGTACCTGAATGTCGGACCCAACCAAGTATAAATGACCATTTTTTGTATAAAATTTTTGGCTTCGGCGGCGGATACTGTTTTTCTCGACCCAGTGACAATTCCTGGGGTAAACCCCTGAACGCAAGTACAGGATAATCTCGAAGTATGTACGACTGTTCATTTCGATACAGGGTAGATTTTTTAAAAACTTGTCGTAAGGACGATAATCTGAGGACTGAAGCTTAGTTGCGAAAATATTTGTTTAAAGCAAATAAAATTCTCACTTATTCACTTTATGAAAATACCACCACGCGGATCTCCCCCCCCCATGGAGGTTATATTAAACGGACGTTTACCAAATTTTATTGGCATGTACACCCAATGGTCCCTTTAGCAGATGATCATGGGAAGGATTTAGGAAGTTGTGGGAGAAATTAATTAGCATTTTGAAATAAGAATAGTTGAGTATTGGTAGTTGCCCTATGATTTTTGGAGGGTTAGTGTAACTTTTCAAGGGCTTTCGATTGGTGATATTTTCATTCCCAAATTCCGACCGGAAGTCGGTGCTTCGGGACCACCCGAGTGTCGAAAACCGGAAATTGGCCTTTTTGAGCGGCCGAATGACTTTGAAATGGTATTAATATGATAACTTGAGATAGTAAGTGACAAAAATTAACCACCCCGGTCAAATTTAACGAACTCGGATTTTTCGGGTTTCGGCACCCCCGACTTGTTAAAAACTTTCAAATTGCAAACGACTCGCAACGGCTGATCCATTGGTCCTGAAACTTGGCATGCAAGTTGGTGGCACCTTATAGTTACTATAAAATTTTACCCGAAGACGTTTTGACCACTACTTCGCAGGTTATTAAGTTTGGAAATTTGGGGTCATCCGGGAGGTCGATGAAAAGTGTGCGCGGTCATTGCTCGTGTTCTATTAGGAGTTAGATGATAAAAATTGGTGGGTAGGTGTAACTATGGTAGGACTTTCTGCGCCGATAGTTACTTTTACCAAAGTGGCCCTTCATCCTTGACTATTGACCTCTAACTGACATCTAGAGATCAAATTTTTGGGTTTTTGGGAAATTTTGTTTTCTCAATAATTTTTGTATGGGGAATTGCACGGAATGCTGGGAAAAGCATACCAAGCCATTAATTTAGTTTTAGCGAGCATGAATTAGTGGTATATTTACACATGGAGACCAATAGTCTTTGAATAACAAAAGCGAAGAAAATGACTTGGCGCCAAATTTGTGTGCGCAAATAAGAGCGATAAGGTCCGCGGACTTTGACGTTAATCTGTTTGTTTAGTGAAGAGGACCCCTCCTGCGGATGTGTCAATCAGTCAAAATGACTTACGTTGTTTACTTAAGTTCTAAAAGTGTATTTAATTAAGATAAGATAAAGTTAGGCAAATAGAAAAAGTTGTAATCAGCTTATCGTGTATAAGTTGAAAGAGAGAGAGAGAGAGAGAGAGAGAAAAAATACTGAGCTAGTGAGCAGTTGGTTTAGTGGGACTAAACTTAAAATAGTCAGTAAAGCTGCAAGACCAGTTAGGAAACTGTGAGCAGCTTGGTTAATTATATTGCGAGTGAATCACGATAAAATTTTGATTTTATCCAAAATTTTTTGCAGTTGAATTTGTCTCAAGTTGTTAGTTGATTGAGAGTTGCATCTTTTTACTGTGGATTCTACATTTGTGCAGGTGTTCTCTATTCAATTTAACGTCTTTTGAGAAAAAACTTTTTTAACAGCCTGCAAGAGTGGACGAGGGGAAAAACTCAGAAAAGAGACAAGGTAGCGCTTGCTTCATCATTCTCTTTTAAACCTTCGGTGTTGGTTATAATTAGGTTTGATCGATCTTCTGGGCGACAAATCCCCCTCATTGTTAGCCTAGTTAAAAATTCAGAAGACGACATTACGCTTCAGTTTTGAGTGCCCCAAAAATATGACTATATTGAATTATTTTGTTATTACTATGATACAAAAGATCTAATTTTGCTTTCAAAAAATATTTGCAGTTTAGAAACCAATTGTTACTTTTGTAATTTTCTTAAAGGTATTTTTGTACAAATAGCGTTCAATGTTAAAATATCTATTCAAGAAAATTACAGAAGGTTCATTGGTGGCTTGTATTTTATAGATCACTTGAAGAGAAAGTTCACTAGTTATGATTTATACAAGGTCAAAGAAAAAAAGTAATTGGAGAAACAAGATGAAAATGAAATTTTCAAAATCTACAAAACGTAGCTTCCATTTTTCAACAAAACTTAAAATCTAATTTGAAATTTAAATTTAAAGGCTTGTTCAAAACCTCTTCGAATTCAAATATGGCAACCGTTTAAAACTTAAATAATTTATTCAGACGGCAATTCTCTTATAGTAGAGCTCATTTTTGTTCCTCAAATACTGTGATTTTCATCGGGATAATTGGGATGATGTTGGATATTCAGCCAAAATAGCTTCTAAAGCATCGGGCAAAACTACTCAGAAAGCATTTCTAAAACATGCTTCAAAGATTTTTCAAAAAAATCGAATGATATCCTTGAAAAAAAATTCAATATATTACCTCTTATATTTTGAACTTAAAATAAACCAATTGATTGAAACTGACAGGATAGTATGAACATAGTTTGGCCTAAAGTTGTATTTCACGTGTTTATTCAATGAAAAATCTGGTTTTGAATTTTTACTCTATCAATACACTTCTGGTTTTTGAAAGCGTAATATTTCAAAAGGAACAATTTGGTGTTAAAATTGGCTTGTTGGGAAAAAGAATTTTTGAAGTCTGGTCAAAAATTGATTCATTATGAGCATTTGGATTGCTCTATTTACGCAATCCGAGAAAAGAGTTGCTGTTAAACAAGGAAGGTCGGTAATGTTGGAAATGTATTTTTCAAAAAGAAATGGTTATGAACAAAAAGATAGCCTCCAACGCTAAAAACTCTGTGAAGTAAAAAAAATTCCGCATTAGATTGACAAGATCAGCCATTATTGCATAGAAAGAAAGTCAAGACGGACAACAAAATCACACAAACATAACAACAAACATTAGTTACCTCCGTTTTGTACATTTTAAAAAAATCTATTAATAGGTCAAAATAGCGTCAGATAAAACTGAAACTAAACAAAATAACTTGTACCTCTGGAAAAGATATGGGATCACTCCATAATAAGGCTTGGTAACAATTAGCCAAAAAATAGAAAAAAAACAGTGTAATAAAAAATTGGCTGATTTTTTTAAAACCAATTATTTTCAAAGTAATCAAAACCATTAGACAGCAATTGAAAACAACCAACATGTTTATGATCACACATGCCTCTAAAAGAAGTCATTAAGAACTGTTATTATTCAATGTTTTATGCCATTACAAAGGGAACAATGAATAGAGACAAGAAAGAAAACTTCAATTCAAACTTGAGAGAAAACGCTGTCGAAGCCGTAAGGCTAGAATTTGCCCCATAAAACATGTTCAATTGAGCCATGCTTGAACTCCAATAATGTGACTTGCAACTTCTCAATGACAAGAACAGGAAACAAGTTGACAAAAAAAGAAAAACAACGAAATAAAGTAATACTTTTGTGTTTTTTACGAAATAAAGTAATACTTATGTTTGCATTTTTTATTAACTAACGTGGAACGATTTTGAATGAGATTGGAACATTTACTAAGAATCAATCATATTTTTTCGTTGTTTAAATTAAAATTCAATGCTCTAAGTTAATAAAAAAAACTGAAAAATCCAGTGGCCTAAAACTTAGAATGTCCAGTTGATCAGAACACTCTTATATGATCCAGTTGATTGGAAAACTCCTAAATTAACCACTTGATTAGATAAGTCTTAAATGCTCTGGTTGATTGGATAAATTAGCACGTTGATTAGAAAATATTGAATGTTCCAGTTGATTGGAAAACTTTTGGATCAACCAGTTGATTGGAAAACTCTTAATTGATCCAGCTGATTGGAAAACTCTTAAATAAACCAGTTGATTAACATTTCAATTATTACCAAATTCTAAGATATGTTTGCATTTTTTATTAACTAACGGGGAACGATCTTGAATGAGATTGGAACAATTTACAAAGAATTATTCATATGGATTTCGCGATGCCTAAACCACCAGCAATCATTTGGTTTTCAAGACCTCTAAGGGAAGTTTTAAGTATTGTTTCAGAATTCTCGACACTTAGCTGAAACGTAGTTGGAGTTTTGAAATATATACTCCCACTACCCATTAATGCTTTTTCAAGGGCATGCAAGTTCTTATAGCTTAAGTTGTAATTCCGTCATTTTAATATTTTTAAAGCTGTAATTAATAATTTCGAAGGGGAAACCATTGTCAAAATAGTTTAGCCGGACGCATGCAAGTCTGGCCTAAGAATGTGCCTCTCCTATTTTCGAGGAGCTCTGAAAATGAACATTAAAACAATAAACAACTGACAAAACTACTCAAGATAAGATTACCAAAAATGCCAAAAAAATATTAAAAAAGTCGAAAACTGACATGAATTTAAAACTCAACTTCTTACGCTTCAGTTTTGAGTGCCCCAAAAATATGACTATATTGAATTATTTTGTTATTACTATGATACAAAAGATCTAATTTTGCTTTCAAAAAATATTTGCAGTTTAGAAACCAATTGTTACTTTTGTAATTTTCTTAAAGGTATTTTTGTACAAATAGCGTTCAATGTTAAAATATCTATTCAAGAAAATTACAGAAGGTTCATTGGTGGCTTGTATTTTATAGATCACTTGAAGAGAAAGTTCACTAGTTATGATTTATACAAGGTCAAAGAAAAAAAGTAATTGGAGAAACAAGATGAAAATGAAATTTTCAAAATCTACAAAACGTAGCTTCAATTTTTCAACAAAACTTAAAATCTAATTTAAAATTTAAATTTAAAGGCTTGTTCAAAACCTCTTCGAATTCAAATATGGCAACCGTTTAAAACTTAAATAATTTATTCAGACGGCAATTCTCTTATAGTAGAGCTCATTTTTGTTCCTCAAATACTGTGATTTTCATCGGGATAATTGAGATGATGTTGGATATTAAACCAAAATAGCTTCTAAAGCATCAGGCAAGATTACTCAGAAAGCTTTTTAAAACATGCTTCAAAAATTTTTCAAAAAATCCGAATGTTAGACTTGAAAAAAGTTTTCAATGTGTTACCTCTTACATTTGTGAAACTAAAATAAACTAATTGATTGAAATTGACAGGATAATATGAACATAGTTCCGCCTAAAGTTCTATTTCACGTGTTTTTTCATTGAAAAATCTGGTTTTAAATTTTTACTCTATCAAAACTCTTCAGGTTATTGAAAGCGTAATATTTCCTCAATTTGGTGTTCTAAAATTGACTTGATGAAAATTTGAATACTGGAACTCTGGTTTAAAAACTGTTTCGTAATTGGAATGCTCTCTTTACGCAATCCGAGAAAGGATTTGTTATTAAACACGGAGGCTCGGTAATGTTGGAACACTATTTTTCAAAAAGAAATCTGTTTGAACAAATAGATAGCCTCCAACGCCAAAAACTCTGCGAAGTAAAGAACATGCCGCATTAGATTGACGAGATCAGCCATTATTGCATAGAAAGCAGGTCAAGACAAACAACAAAATCACACAAATATAACAACAAACATTAGTTACCTCCATTTTGTACATTTTTAAAAGAAAAATATGAACAGGTCAAAATAGCGTCAGATAAAACTGAAACCAAACAAAGTAACTTGTACTTCTCTGGAAAAGATATGGGATTACTCCATAATAAGGCTCGGTAACAATTAGACAAAAAACAATAAAAAACAGTATTAGAAAATTGGCTGATATTTTTAAAACCAATTAATTTCAAAGTAGTGAAAACCATTAGACAGAAATTGAAAACAACCAACATGTTTATGATCACATATTCTCTATAAGAGGGCATCAGGAACTGTTATTATTCAAAATTTTATGCCATTACAAAAAGAACAATGAATAGACAACACAAAAAAGAAAACTTCAATTCAAACTTGAGAGAAAACGCTGTCGAAACCGTAAGGCTAGAATTTGCCCAACAAAACATGTTCAATTGAGCCATACTCGAACTCCAATAACGTTGCTTGCAACTCCTCATTGACGACGAAGCAAGTTGACAAAAAAGAGAAACAACGAAATAAAATAATACTTTTGTCTTTTTCGAAAACAAAAATTTTTAAAGCAATGAAAACCATTTGTTGCAAAAAAAACTAAATGTTTTTTTTTGTCCAAAACAGTCAATTGAGATTGTTTACTGATCAGAATATGTCCTCTTCTACAAGAAGAACGTCAAATATAGACAAAATCAGTTACCAGATTTCTTTTTTTTGTGAAAATCCCAAGTCAAAGCCAATATATTTATATTGAATTTTTAACAAAACTTTATATTTTGTACACTTGCATCTTCCCTTGATAACATTTATGTCATATGTGACCTGTAATTAATGAGACTTTGAAAAAAATTGACAAAAAAGAGCACAAATGCTCAGTTAATAAGCGTTTTTTTATTTTTGAAAACAATTATTTTCAAAATCATCAAAGCCATCAGCTATCTATTCAAAACAGAAAATCAGCTCATTGATTTTAGCAGAAGAAAACCAACGAGAAGAGTCATTTATCAGAAAATTACATACAACTAAAAAGTTAAAGTAAAAACTACAGTTAAATAGAAATTCAAAAATATAAAATAAATTCTTCGAGAAAGGAGTGTCGAAACCATTAAACCCATAATCTTTGCTTTAAAGGCTTTCACTTAATCATGTGTTTCTTATTTTTAACGCAATTAAAGTATTATGTGAACTCTCATTGAAAAGATAATGTGATAAAACGAGAAAGGAACGAAAAAAAGAGGCCAATACCTTAAAATCAAAAATAATATTGTGAAATCTACTAGACTGAAAACCAGAAACAATAACTTAACGCGTACAATTGCAAAAAAATCAAATACTTTTTCAGCAAAAGGAAGAGGAAGAAGAAGCGTTTTTTCTTTGCTGACAGTACGCTTCAAGTTGACCAATTTAAAAGAAAAATAGTGATAAGATACAATAAGCCATTGTTTGTTCAAAAATTAAACGATCAAAAGTCAAACCGACCATAAACTTTGGAGTAAATAAACCAAAAACATTAATTTGGAACTGCTTAGGGAGCCAATTGAACTGACAACATTGAGCTTTGATTTGAATTGCTCTGTTCTTTAAATAACATAAAAAAGATCGATTTTTAAAAAAAAAATACCGACTGATTACAATTTAAAATATTTTTGGATTGTGGCAGTCCAAAATTTGATCAAAAATAACCTTGCTATTGATGTTTGGCCATTAAGATCACTCAATTATTTTGAATCTAGTTTAGATCTAGATAATTTGTTAGTTAAAACATCAAATATAGTTGCTGGGTTTTTGATAATCATGAGTGAAGTTGGTAATATTGCAAAACTTTAATTCCAGACTACTGTCAATTATGTTAAAGTAGGAATAGTTCCCTTTGTTTTTTGGTTGGTTGGTTGTTGGTTGTTTTTTCTTTTTGGGTGTTCACTTTCGGCAGATTTAATGGAAGTGGTCTAAAGAAGCTTTCTTCGGGCAGTTTTTGATGAAAAAACCTAAATTTTGAAAAAATTATCCAAACATTTTAGACGAAAAAATTATGTGAAAAATGTCAACAAGACTTTTCTGTCCGAAAATAAAATCAACAGTGTTATTTTGACAATTTTTAAGCAAAATTGACGAAATTTTAAGCAAAAATTCCGGAAAATGTGAATAAAAATAAATCAAATCCAATATTCACCATAACTTGAACTACGATAACTCGCTATAGATAACTAAAATCAAAAAAATTTTGAATTTTATTTTCTTCGCTGGAGGGGCTTGTCATTGATTCCACTCACAACTGTCCCCGATGAATTTATTGATCGGTCAAAATTGTCTAAACAAAAAATAACATAGCAGGACATGTCCTGACGAACAATTCAAAATTTTTTCACTAACTAAACAAAAAAAACTAGAAATACAACGTACTATAAGTGAATTGGAAAACCATTTCAAAAAAATCAGATCAAAAAACAAACAAAAACAGAAAATCAATGTCAAAATGCCGCATGTGAACAAAAAAACCATTCGCGAGAATTGAAAATTTGGTTTGAACGAAAAAGTAGGCGCAGAACGATCTATGAATGGATTGAGAAAACGATTAAAAAAGTCCGATAATATAAATCGAAAGTCAGTAAAAATCGAAGTGAAATTGCCGCATGTGAACAAAAAACCACTAGCTAGAAAGCGAAGTTTTGTTCAAACAACGTTTTCTCACTCTACTTTAAAGTTAGAGCAAAAAATCAATTCGCTTTTTCTCCCCACATCCTGTTTCGGCGTGACGAAAATCACTACTCCATTTTGACTTCAAAAATCATGAAAATGTGTGAACAGATCTTAAAAAAAAGACAGCGCCACATTACAATTCAAATTTTTTGAATTGTAAAAAACCCAGTTGAGTATATAGTTCCCTCCTCCCCCCTCCCTCAAGAGGGGTCAGAACAAATATACTAAAACTTTTAATTTGAATACAAACGCAAAATAAGTCCTCTTTTGGCGGAATATTGTTATGCCAAGCCATATTGCACTATGGCAGAGCTTGAAAGATTCTTTCAAACTTGGACTCCATAATTTTCCCAATTCCCCAGTTTCAACTCAATTATCTACTCAACAAAGCGGCCATAAAATAATATGTCGGCCATATGTTGGAGTAGAAAAACAATTATACAATTGTATGCACACCAGTATTTGTTGACACTAAAATGAATTTTCATCAACCGATATTTTTGGTGGTAATTATGGCTCAATCCTAACGAAAATCATTCAACGCATTATTGTGCGTTATTAAAATTATGCTGAAAAGCACTTCATTATAAAAAATAGTTTAAATAATTTTGAATTGGTTTAAACTGTTAACTTAAACCGAATAGATATTGGCGCCATTTTGGTTTATTCGTTATAAACTTTTTTGTGTTAAAATGTTTCGTGTTTGTAGTCATTTTGTTAAAGATTTTTAGTTACAAAGTATTCTTTTCGTTATGGTGAATAACTCGACATCAGCGAAAGACCACACTTCCGGGATCTATGTTTCCTTTTCAAAAGTAGTGAATAGTTATCATTGAGTATCGACACTTAGCTTCTGTAGGTGACCTGACATATGCACCCATACACATACACATACATGCACAACAAACACACACACACACACACACACGCACACAGCACACACGCACACACACACACACATACGCACACGCACACACACAATTCCTTACACTTTTTGGTACCAAGTTTTCACACGATAAATTTGCTAAATTTCAGTTTTTTAAATCTGATCATTTTGTCAAGGAAAAGTTTTTCGTTGGAGATATTTATAGGTTCTGAAGAAAATTTGACATTTTGATCCAGATCTTCGATAGCTTAATCTAAATTTTTAAGTTCTCAATTTTTTTTTGTTTTTATATAGTTTTGTTTTGAAACGTACAACACACACGCACACACACACACACACACACACACACACACACACACACACACACACACACGCACACTCATATACA
>NC_134480.1:15839287-15898563 GCF_964194025.1 Convolutriloba macropyga
ATTAATAAAATTCTTGGCATTTTTTACTTCCTAAAAAATTTAAAAAATAACTTGACAGAGTACTCATTCCTTTTTGTTTTGTCTACTTAGGTGTCATGAATCTAATCATTCCACTGTACTACGAATTCCTCCCTCCCCAGAGTCGCTGGATTGGATTTGTGTCTGGAAACGGGCTGGCTGCAGCCTCTGGCTCCATGCTTCCCATTCTGGCTGCCATCGCCATACTTGACAAGACACCTGGATCGTGGAGGTGAGAACTTCATCAGTAAAAAACGGATATATCTTACCTTTCTTCCATTCCAACATTATCAATCGTTGAACCCTCGTCCTGGGGGTGGGTAAAAATTGACATTAATTAGATCTCTGAGCATTGACGCCTCAACCAGCCTAAACATTGTTGCGTCCTCACACCTGTAAACTTAATTTGGAGATATGTTTATTATGAATAACTGCCAGAATTACATCTTAAACTCAAAGACAATTTTAATTGTCCAAGCAAACTCGAAGATAAAACTTTAGATCGAGGCTAAGTCTAGGATATCCAGCTTAAATCGAGGACAATCCGTTAAGTCGAGCCCTTATGTTTTTTTTCATGGCTTATATCGATCGACCATCCGCCTTAGTCGAGGATGGTCTTTTCATGAAGTTCCGGCCTCGACTAGGAATTGCTTACATGTTCGCATCGCTACCCGGACCCTAGTGCCATAGTGAATCAGTACTGAAACATTGTATTCCAATTGTATATCGTCGGCCCAGTACTGTATCAATGTATCCTAAGAGTATATTGCTACTCATGATGTGCAGAATAAGTCACATTGATAACTTTTTCTGAAAATAGACTGAGCATTCTTGGTTTTGATTCCAATGATGTTCATAGCAAAATCATGAAAATCGTGAAAGTTTCAATTTTTTTTTGAAATTTTGGGCGATGCAATTTTGAGCATGACGATGACTTACAATCTTGAAACGTTGCATAAAACGTATTAAGGTTAGCAAAAAACCCGCCAAAACTAGTAAAAACACGCCGAAAGCAGAAAATACTCGCCGAGTGCTACGAACCTGACAAATTTGGACAGAAATTGCAGATTTTTATGTTTTTTTCAGATTGAAATAAAATTTTGTATGAAAGTCTTAGTTTTAGCTCCGAAAATAGATACAGTTCTGGGCCGATAATATACAAATGGAGAGCAATGTTTCAGGACTGATATGATATGGGACGCTTCACAACCTCTCTCTTGTTTGATGATGAGTTGTTATCGGTTTTTTAAGTCAGTTTAGATTCATTCATTTTTTCACTCACCCCCCCCCCCTCCAGTACAATTAAATAACGGGGGGATGAAAGAATGAATTGGGGTGTTCATTATATGGGGGTGCATCCAAAAACGCTTGAATGTCTTGTGTATGTCCCCGGCTGTTCAACGGGTAGTCTTGCAATTAAAACCATTGAAGCTGTTCAACAGGTAATAAACTCGCAATTAGACTTGATAAACTCCCAAATCTAATAAATTGTTTTAAAAAAGTTTATTTGACGCCTATTTATGGTCACTTTTTTAAATTAATTGTTGTCGGACTTTTTTCCCCTTTTTTAGTCTGAGAAAAAGTTTTTTCAGAGTATTCCCCATATGATTTTAAGATTGCCCAGAGTAAACACAGAACTGGGCTTTTGTACTTATCAGAGCGTTTTCAGAGAGCCTTTTTTACTATAATTTTTTTATCTGAACAGCAAAAAAGTGACATGATCATAATCTGTTCATCGTAAAAATACAGACTGAGAATACTATGATTCAGCGCTGATTTACAATGTTACTATGATCCGGGTAATTGAATAGACCGAAGAAAAACGGCGAGGAAATATTTCCTTCAGTTAGTATCGACCGTTTAAGCGGAAGAAAAAAGTTGTTATTTTAAATTTCCTGAGCATATTAGCTTTTAAATGCACATAACTTTCATCTTTTCTTTATCAGGATCGGAAGAAAGAAGCTCTGCGTTTTTTAGAAAAAAATGAACAATTCTAAACTTTCTCACGTTTCGACAAATTTTTTGGTATGAAATTGTAATCTAACCTAAATGAAATTGTTATGTTTTAAAGCATTTATTTTTCAAGATTATTATTAATAATAACACTTTATTTTAAAATAGTATTTTTTCAACCATGTATCATTTACCTCGTGAATTTTTCACCTCAAAACCTTTTCCTCAAACCCTAAATCCTTGAATAATCATTTGGGGTCAAGAAAACGGGGGGGGGCAGGGGGATCAGAATATGACTTAAAAGTTGAAGTTGAGTCAGAAATTTTAACAAGTTTTGCTATGTAACAATAC
Source organism: Convolutriloba macropyga (assembly GCF_964194025.1). Classification (NCBI taxonomy): domain Eukaryota; kingdom Metazoa; phylum Xenacoelomorpha; order Acoela; family Convolutidae; genus Convolutriloba; species Convolutriloba macropyga. The sequence continues at coordinate 15,841,610 of NC_134480.1, forward strand.
AACGGGGGGGGGGGGGGGGTCCAGGGACAGAATAGACCTATTTAAATGCTGTCTTTTAAGGTACTTCGTCCTCGTGTGTAGTGTTCCATTTCTCTTCTTCATTCTAATTGCAATGTTATGGCTTGTCGAATCACCTCGCTATCTCGTCAGTGTTGGCCGAACCAACGAAGCCGAGAAAGTCTTGAGACGAATAGCCCGAATGAACAACCGGGAACTGCCCAAAAAATTAATTCTTGTACCCGAGAACGAAATCGGTGCTACGACCGAAAAAGAAGCGACTTATTTGGACGCTGTCAAAATTTTACTCTCGGAAAGTAAAATTATAACTTCGTTTGTTTGTATTTTGCTTCTGGGATTAGCGTCGCGTTACGTAATTTACGGAATGGCGTTCGTAAAAACCGAGCTAATTTTTATGGACGCTGAAAGCAAAAGCGATTATTGTCATGCGGCCGAGGAGCGAAATTCGTACGAATTGGAAACGAAAGATTACATTATGATGCTCGCAATTCAAAGCACTGATTTCTTAGCGGCGTTTGTCATGTTTATTGTCTTAATTTATGAATGGTCTTTAAAATTTTCAGCTTTGCTATGTTACGGAATTTCTATAATTCTAATTTGCGGGTTGTATTTATGTCCAAGTTTGTATGTCGCTTTGGCGCTAGTGGGCGCTTCTAAAATGCTAATTCAAGGGCCGAATATTTTAATGTGGATTCGACTGTCGGGGCTTTTTCCGACTAAAATTCGAACAAGTTTGTTCGGAATTTGCACGTTTTTGATGTATTTAGTGTTACCCATTACGCCATATTTAGTTCAAACATTGTCGAAACATTCACAGCATTACGTAACTTCAGTGACTGTCGGGTTCCTGATTTTGGGTTTTATTTCTGGGCTAATTTTGCCTTGGAGGATTTATGCCAATTAATTGCGATAATTTATGTTTCTACTTGTTTTCAGCCCAATTCATTTAACCCCGCAAACCCCGCAGTTGGCATTTAGACATGTTCTCTTATACTTAGGCGGATAGTTACGAATCCGGGTCTTTCCCATTATAGCCCCCCCCCCCCCCATTGAAAATATAGCCCCCCCCCCCCCATTATGGTATATCTATGCGTTATCTGACCACTAAGCTGGGGGGGGGGGGGGGGGCTATAATGGGAAAGACCCAAAAATCCTATGTTAGGTTGTGATAGTTTCATATCAAGTTCCAACGGCCGCCGAGGCATGGCCATGTCCCGCGAGGGTGCATGATTATACCATTGTTAATAGTACAATTATATAAAGCATTAAAAACGGGATGAAATGATAGAGGTGATAGAGCGGTGAAATGATCGGGGTGATCTGAAAGTGGGTTGAACAAATTGAGGTGAAGAGGCGGGTTTCAAATTTGTGCGGCTTTAGCTATGATCGTTTGGTGTCTGAAATAATTGTGTTGGTTATAAAGATTAAATTAAATGTTTCGGTAAATTGTTTTTAACTGGTACATGAAAATTGATTGAAATTAGTTTGTAACCAATAAATTTTATTCGTTAGTTACCAAACAGATTTTATTATAGTCAAGGGGGATACAAATTGTTAAGAGCATTTTACTATGCGTCCCGGATTATGAATGCTTAAATCGAAGGCCAAACTAGATAGCAATATTGATGTTCATGTTACATAGACTTATTATTATGATAACCGTTTATCAGTACCCAGGTTTAGGTCCAGACCCTAATTGAAATTTGACCAGCCGACCCACTCGAACGCACACCCGTGTGGTCCCAGATCAAAATAACAGGGTCTGGACAGCGGTTCGAGCGCACAATAGTCTGGACTATGGTATGAGTTCCGTCTGATCAGAGGTCATTTTGGTCTGAAAAGTCTCATCATAGTCTTTATAGTCTGGACCATTGTCTTGGTTAGGTCTGATCAGAGGTCACATCGGTCTGAAAATTCTGATTAGAGCCCGTTTCGAGCGCACTTGGATCTGATACGAGGACGTTTAGAGGGCACTAGAATCTGATCAGGTGCCGTTCCGCGCGCACTTGAGTCTGATCAGAGGACGTTTCGAGCGCACTTGAATCTGATCAGAGGACGTTTCGAACGCTCTTGACTCTGATCGGAGACCCTTTCGAGCGCATTTGAGTCTGATCAGAGGACGTTTCGAACGCACTTGACTCTGATCAGAGGACGTTTTGAACGCTCTTGACTCTGATCGGAGACCGTTTCGAGCGCATTTGAGTCTGATCAGAGGACGTTTCGAACGCTCTTGACTCTGATCAGAGGCCGTTTCGAGCGCACTTGAGCCTGATCAGGGGCCCTTTCGAGCGCACTTGAGTCTGATCAAAGGCCATTTTGAGCGCAGTAGTGACAAACTAGCTGATGTGGTGTCGGAATAATCTCAAGTCCTTATCAGAAACAGACATATGAGATTTTTCCAGTGTGGTATGAAGATGTTGCGTCGTTCCTCATTTCGCATTCATGCTGGAGACAGGCTATGGTGGAGTCGCAAAAAACCTAAGTACAAAGAGTTTAATCATCCGTCCACGCAGTCATATGAAAATAATCAGTTAGCTCACTTTTGACAAACCCAAACTGTTCATTAATTGAAACAAGTGTTATTTGAAACAATTGAAAAACTTTAAATGAAATGTAGAACAAATTTGGGGTGTTGAAAGAAGTGCGTGAACGGATGATGCAACTTTTTGTATTGACAAATGTTTGTATAACGTAAATCTAGCAGAAACTATGAATTACAACAAAGAGTTTTTAAGGCTTTTCGGATCTGAGTGTCAAGGTATATCAGCAGTGACTCATCTGTTATCAATTCAAAAGAGCACTGATTCGTTCAAACGAAAGAATAAAGCTGTTTTCTAAGGCAAATCATGGAACTAACAACGGGAAAATATACTCATCAGATGACCTTCAACAAGACACGCCTAAATGGCAGATTTCGCTTGATCTGAGCTCGGATGATTGACAGACTTCGTTCAGCATGAACAACCTGATATATAACCAGCATGAATGAGATTCATAAACCATTTGAACAGAGCAAATCGAGAGTTGAAAGATTCGAATTTGATTATGCCGATTTCACTTCGGTCTGATAGGTCTGATCATAGTCATTATAGTATGGACCAAATTCTGGTTCTGTCTGATCAAAGGTCATTCTGGTCTGAAATGTCTGAAAATAGTTTTTATAGTCTAGATCATAGTCTGGAATTGGTCTGATCAGAGGTCACTTCGGTCTTAAAAGTCTGATCAGAGTCATTATCGAGCGCACTTGAGTCCGATCAGAGGCCATTTAGAGCGCAATTGAGTCTGGTCAAAGGCTGTTTTGAGCGCAGTAGGGATAAAATAACTAATGTGGTGTCAGAATAATGTCAATTCAATTTCAAAAATTGACATTTGAAGTTTTTCCATTATTTTATCAATATCTTCTTCTCCTTTTTTCTCATCCGAGCTGGGAACGGGCTATGACGGAGTTACAAAAAAATTAAGGCCCGAAAATTTCCATCATCCATTCACTCGGCCAAATGAATTTAGCCATTTTTTTTTCATTTTTGAAAAACACAAACAGTTAATCAATTGAAAAAAATGTTATGTAGAACAATTAAAAAAAATAAGCAAAAGATTGAAAAAGTTTTTTAATGTTGAAGAAATATTGAAACGGATGATGCAACCTTTTGCGTTGCTAAATGTTTATGTAACATAAATCTAGCAGAAACTATCAATTACAACAGAGAGGTGTTAAGGCTTCCAGGATCTGAGTGTCAGAGTATATCAGCAATGATTCCTCAGTTATCAATTTAAAACTACGGATCCTTTCAAACGAAAGAATTAAATTGTTTTATAAGAGTAACCATAAAACTAACAGTGAAAGAAACTACTCAACGGCTGACCTCCTACCTGACATGGCTCATTGCCAGACTTCGCTCGATCTGAGCTTGGATGATTGACAGACTTCGCTCAGCATGAACAGACTGATTTACAATCTGCATGGATGAGATCAAAATTAGTCTGAACAGAGCAAATCGACAGTCGAAAGGTTCGAACTTAAGCATGACGAAAAATGATAAAGTTGTTAAAAAGACAACAGTAAGTTGTCGGGTCTGGGATAGAGTTTTGAAAAAAAAGCAGATTAGAATAGAATATAGAACATCGCAGGTCGGGCGGAGGGGGAATTAGGGGTGGTGTCTGAAATAATTATCGAAACATAATAAAGTCTACAAAAATTGTATTTCAGAGGACGTTTGTGAGAAGGTGCCTGTGGAAAGTTGAAAGAAGTTCCTACCGAGAAAATGTTAGTGAGATCTTAAGAAAGTAAGTAAGCCGAGTCAGCTCGTAAAATCAAAGAGATAGCGCTGAAAGTCAATAGTTATCTGTTTATGCTGAGTGAAGAATGGCAATTAGCCATTCTCACATCAAGCGAAGTCTGGCAATTAACCATGTTCAGATGGAGGTTATAAACTCAGTAAGCGAAAACTGTAGTCCGGAAAGCTCTTTGAATTTAACTCTATAATCGACATATAGCAACGTATAGTAAAGGAGCAACGTATAATTGTAACGTACAAGCATTAGCGATGATCATAGCAACAAGTGAAAGCTTAGACGTCAAGGGTTTTTCGATGCTCTTTTACTGGTTTTTTGTCTGATGTCATTGACGTCAAAATCAGTTCGTATTCAATCGGCAATTGTCTAGAAAACCTAAAAAATATTGAGCCGAAAACCAGCTTAATCGATACATATCATGGTTATATTTACTTAAAGTTAGGTTAAATGAACTTTTTCGGAACTTTCTACGTACTTTAGAACGTATTTAAATCTTATTTGGAACGATTTATATGCACATTTGAACACTCGATTCTGATTGGCTAATAATATCTCGCTTACTTATTTACTTCGTAACATCCTCCGGCCCGGAAGAAGATGTTGGGAAAACTGGTACAAGTTTTACAAGCGGGCGGACGAGTGAACCGGTCGACGTACGTAAAACGGTGGAGCGCGCGACGCTATCGGAGCCGTAACGGAGTTCCACAATCCAAGCGGTTGGGTAGTAACCCCTAGGGTTGGTTTCTTCAACTATCCAAACCAAGTCACCGGTCTTAAGGTGTTGCTCGGCAGGCGTCTGCCACTTAGAGCGTCGGTTCAGCGTCGGTACGTACTCTTTGATCCAACGGGACCAGATCGCATTAGCGTACGACTGCGCACGGGCGTAACGTTTACGATGGTCGAACTCATTGTTGCCGACAACAGACGGAATACCTGTAGAGTGCTCTCCTAAAAGAAAGTGGTTTGGCGTTATAGCGTTCAAATCGCACGGATCGGCGCTTATGGGTGTTAAAGGACGCGAATTGAGAGCATTCTCCACGAGACAAAAGGTAGTATGCAGTACCTCATCCGTGAGGCGACGCGTGCCATGAATAGTATACAACACGCGTTTGAAGCTGCGTACCAACCTCTCCCAGATACCCCCTTGATGTGGTGCGCTGGGTGGATTGAACCTCCATTTTTTGCCTTTATGAGCGAGCTCAGCTGCAATGTTGACAACGTTCTACTTTTCAATACTTTCTCGGAGTTCTTTCTCCGCTCCAATAAAGTTAGTGCCATTGTCTGACCAAATCATGGCAGGTGTACCCCTACGTGACACAAACCGCTCAACTCCCATAACACAAGAACTGGTGTCCATGGATGTAACTATCTCGACATGGACAGCCCGAGTAGTGAGACAGGTGAAGAGGAAGTCCCACTTTTTCTCAGTAGTACGGCGGACAATAACATAGAATGGCCCAAAGTAGTCAACGCCAGTGTTCGTGAAGGGAGGAGACTGGTAAGCAAGTCTCTCCTTAGGTAAGTCAGACATGATTGGTTGCATAGTTACAGCTTGGAATTCTCGGCATCTCAGGCAGTGTGCTTTGATGGAACGCAAGGATCATCTTAGTTTCAGTACTGTGTAGTGTTCCTGCACAATTGATCTTAGGTATTCAACGCCCTGATGGTAATGCTTTACGTGCGTGTGTTCAAGGAACAGTTTTACAAACGGATGACGTGCATCTAAGATGATTGGGTACTTTACGTTAAACCCAACTTCAATTAACCGCTTGATGCAGCCCGAGGAACGGATTAGCCCATTTGAACTAATAAACGGTGAATGTGGAGCAATTGGGCTACTCCGTTTAACGAATTTATTGTCAAGAAGATCTTTTCTTTCGGCTTCAAAAGACTCTCCTTGCACCAAATACTGTAGATGACGCTCGGCTTCGTCAAGCTCAGTAGGGTCAGTAATGCTACCATCGGGGTTATGGTAGCCGGCATGTTTCGGCAACAGCCGGAGAAGGTATGCGGCAATGCGTAAGTACTTTTGATAAGAACTAAACTTATCAAATGGGAATAACGACGGAACGGGAGTTGTCTGTTTTTTAACAGATGTAGCGAGAGAGACAGTGTCTTCTATAATGACTGCTTGGTTGACGCCAAGTTTGATGTTATTAATGACGTCTTTGTTCGGTACGAAAGGGAAACTTGAGTTAGATAAGATATGTGGACCATTGACCCAACTGCTTAGTTGCAAAACCTCAGCGGACATTCCACGCGTGCCAGCGTCAGCTGGATTATCCTTAGTTGCGAAGTGGTTCCATTGGTCAACGCTGGTATACTCCAAAATTTCACAAACGCGGTTTGCAACAAAGATTGGTTGCTTTTCATTAGAGTTTATCCACTGAAGAACGGTCGTGCTGTCTGTCCACATGAATACTTGGTTAACAGTTACAGTAAGTGCCTGAATAATTTCGTTCTTCAGCCGAGCGGCAAGTAGAGCTGCTTGCAATTCCAGTTTAGGGACAGTCATTACTTTCATTGGCGCCACGCGCGCTTTCCCCAAAACAAACGCAAGCTCTGTTTTTATCTTGCCCGTAAGGGTTGTTACTCGGGCTCGAGGAAATGCGACGGCACTAAAAATATCCTGGGAACTGTCACCGAACATATGCAACTCTGTATTATCAAAGGGTCCACTAAAGTAACTTCGAGGAATTTTGATGTTTTCAAGCTTTGGTAAGTCCGCACTCGAGACCAAAAATCTTTGAACCATGTCCTATGGGAGCTCGTCATCCCATTGCTGTCCTGTGACACGCCAGATGTCTTTTAAGAGCAATCGCGCACCGACGGTAAACGGTGCGACAAGACCAATGGGGTCAAAGACTTTCGAGACAAGATTTAGGACCAAGCGTTGCGTGAGGAACTTGGTGATAGCGCAGCTTGTACCCCTACTCACAACTAAAGTGTCATTAGTGTGATCCCATTTTAACCCTAGCACATGCGATGAATCCTCCTGACATGAAACAATAACCTTGGGCTCAGTAGATTGAGGCGAACCATCAATTCGATCAGCCAGATTTTGCACATTGCTTACAAACTTTGTAAGCTTGAACCCACCGAGATGGAGAAGATGTACCAATTCCTTCGATCTATTGATGGCTTTCTCAGGAGACTCCACTGAGTCAAGGTAATCGTCCATGTAGAAGTCTTCAAGGACGGCTTTTGCAGCTTCGGGGTAAAGCTTGGCATTGTCTCTCGAAGTGCGTTGTAATCCATAGTTGGCGCATGTGGGCGAGTCAGTAATCCGTAGCTGGCGCATGTTAGCCCCGAATATATGGCGCGTATATTGATACACTACAACGTTAGTTGTGGGGTCCTCCCGCCACAGAAAGCGAAGTGATGGTTGATCTGATGGTAATACGCCAACCTGTAGAAACATTCCCTCGATGTCGGCAGAGACGGCATATGGATGCAGTCGGAAGCGAAGAAGTACGTAAATAAGGTTTTGGAGCAGATCAGGGCCAGTGAGCAAAGATTTATTCAGTGAGGCGCCATGAAATTTTGCTGCTCCATTGAGCACCCTACGCACCTTACCCGGTTTGTTCGGGTTTAAAACCGGATGGTGGGGTAGGTACCACTCTTTATCGGACCGGCTCTCAACCTTGTGAGCGTCAGGAACCTCAATTACATACCCCTTATTTAGGTCTTCTTTGATGGTACTAGTATACTTCTCTCTGAGTTCTTCATCCTTGGCCAAACGTTTTTCGAGCGATTTTAGTTGCACAAGGGAGGAGAAGTAATTATTTGGGAGCTGGATGTTGTCTGCTGCCCACAGCATTCCGACATCGTATCTCAGGCCATTGTGTATGGTGGTACTCTCAAGGATCTCGTGAGCCCTTGCGTCTGCTGCAGATCTGGAGTCGACCTGCTTGTTTAGCCCGAATGATTCAATGTCGTACCATGACTTTACTTGACTTGCTAACTCATTGTCATGTTCGATATTCACTTTAAAGCACGTTGAGGTTAAGCAAGAACTTGATGGTAACGGACCGCTTAAGACCCAACCTATGGGTAAGCGTACGGCAACGGGTGAACGCTTCTCATCGGCAGAGAAGTATTCTAACGGGCGGATGGCGTGATAGACATCTTGTCCGAGTATCATCTCAATGTCTTTATAGGAATATGTCACGGGATCAAGGACTGCTAAGTGTGGGTAAGTCTCCTGCAGGGCCTGTACATTAATTATATCAGAGCCGACGTTCAGACTCTCTTTAACGAAAGGGTTGATGGTAAATGGTTCGAAATCTTGATGTTCTCTTGGTTTCACAGTGACTTCAACAATCCTAGTGTCAACTACTTCTTCGGTATTAATACCTTTGACAGTTAGTTTTAGTGCTTTACCGAGCAAACCGAGTCTATCTGCGAGACTACCGGCCACCCAAGAGTTACTGCAGGCGGTATCACACAATACTAAAGCCTTGGTGTCTAAACCGGACGAATTGATCAACTGCAATTCCGTAACCTGAAGGAGCCCCTTAACATCAGTAACAGATGACATTGTTGTGGTCTTATTAGACGGCTGTTGACTAGTAGTTGCTTTACTTTGACCTGTATTGCCAGAAGACTGGATATTATTGGGATTTGTTGACTGTTTTGTTGGGAAAACCCTATCTGCTCCATGCAATAGTGAGTTATGCGAACTATTACACCCCTCTGCTCGGCACTTTCTTGGCATAGGGCACTGGCGGAACGTGTGCTTGTCGCTTAAGCACGAAAAGCAAAGTTTGTTATCCGCCACCAACTTAGCTCTCTGGGTTGGAGTCTTTTCCTTGAAAACTCGACACTCCCATAGCCGGTGGTTACCTTTGCATACAATGCACCGAGAGTAAGTGTTTGTGGAAGAAGGTGGCAATTGCTTCTTTGTTTCCCTTTGTTGCGAATTTGATGCTAACACTTTGAGGCTGTTTTGGTCTTGGTTACTGAAGTGATGTTCTCTTCAGATTTGGCCTTGGTTGCGCTTTGTTTCATAAGATCATGGGCCTCAGCTTTTTCTTTAAGCCAATCGTTAAAGTCAAGGAGGGTAGGCTTAACCCAGTGCTTCTTAACCGTAAAGAGTGACCATGACTCTTTCATGTTTGGTGGTAACTTCTGCACCGCTTGGTTTAGTAGGGAAGCGCTCTTCAAATCAGCATCATATGATAACGACTTGAAAACCCCAACGAGACTGGATATTGCAGCAGAATAGTTTATGATGTTATCACTATTGTGCATTTCCAGAGGTGGAAAACTGCTTAGTTTATCCAAGTGTGCACTTACGACTGCCTGTGGCTGGCGAAATTTACGTTCCAAAGTCCTTAGTGCATCCTTGTACTTTAAACCACAGCAAGCAAACTCGGCGATTGCAATCTTTGCTTTACCGGCGAGTGTTCTAAGGTACGTCAATTTAACGTCCTCAGTGAGCGACTGCGAGTCAATCGCGCTTTTGGATTGACCATACCACTCATGCCACTTTAAAGGGTCGCCATTAAACTCTGCAAGTTTCCACTCGGGCAAAGGGTCGTTTTTCTTACTTGTTATCGCATCAGCCAGTTCCCTAATCAATGACGCATTGTCTGGTATCGGAGGGGCAGTTGCAGACACCTGTGGACCGCTCATACTCAACGGAGTGGGCCCAACATAGGGGTATGTTGGCTGAAAAACCGAAGTGGCTAGACCAGGTACAACATTACTAGTAATCCCGATCGGGTTTTGCTGCTGTGCACCTGATGGTGATTGCATATCAATCAAAGGGGGCGAATTCTGATAAATTCGTAGTGGAACATTAGTGCTTGATGTTGTGATATGCGTGTGTACATTTGGAGGCAGACTATTCACGGTGGTTGTGTCTTGGTTGACTATTGACGGTCTGTGCTGTGGAAACCGCCAATGACTCATATTTGGCACAAAGTTCTGGCCAAGAGGGACATTGGGCATATTTGGGACAGGCGGAGCAACGGAACGTACAACTTTGTGTACTCGGTTATTATCATTCCGAAAAGTTTTGACGAGAGGCTGATTAACCAAAGTGGCGTGTGGGATGGGAGCAGTGAGGTTAGGTGCGAAGACTGGTTTCGGAATGGGAAAGTCATTAGGACGAGCGGGTTTGGAGTTGTGCTGTTGAGTGTTTGGACTTGGTGGGACACTTGGGTGCAAGGAAACGTTTATTGCGGGGGCTGGATGATTTGTTGTCGGAAAAGGAAGGAAGAGTGGCGTTTGGTGCTCGGGGGATAAAATTAATTTGTCCTCGGGAGCATATATGCTGGGCCGAATTATTCTCGGGCAGACTTGATGTTTCAGGTCACCTTGAGAATTGAAGTTGTGCGTTGGGAAATAACTCGGTTGCGTTATTCTGATTTTCTTGCGGTGCGAACGTCTGTGCTGGAATGGGCGGTTGAATGGGTGGTGAAGAAACCCCTGGGGCGTGGACAGAAGGCGGCTGACTATTTGCGTGTCCTTGGTTAGTTATGGCTGGAAGCGCCATGCCTTGCTGGCCTGTTTGATCCATTTGCGCCCTTAGATGCGCCTGGTACAACGCCTCTGTGTTAGCAGCAGCCAAAAAATTTTCAGGTGGCGTATAATATGGATCGAGTTGCTGTAAAGTCTCAACGCTTAAAAAGTAATTGCCTCGACAATTTTTTGGAATCGAATGCCTTGAAATGTCAGGGTCGTCATCTTCCACTGCTTCGCCGTTATTATGGCTAGGGCATTCTGGAGGATCTTTCGTAATCTCTGGTTCACCAGTGTTCTCGTTGTTATTAAAACTTAAAGCAAGTGAGGTGTTGATCCAATCCTGGACAGCCTTTTCACTTCTCATCGAGCTCCTAGCACTTGCAGTTGTTTCAGAGTGGCTACCTTTGGAAACAGCGTCCAACAATTCAAATTCTTGCAGAGTTGCCTCTGCCAACCGTTTCCTGTTGTCTTCCTCCAGTTCATCTATTTCCACTTGCTTTTTCTGTTTAGCAAGGCGAATGGCTGCCTCATTTTGTTTTTCAATTTCTTCGCGCTTCATTTTAGCAATAACATAATCATGTTTACGCTGACTAGATGTTTTCGAAGAGGTCATAAGTGAGGGAAGTCTTGAACGAATGGAAGCCCTTGGTTCCTGGAACTCACTCGCTTTATCATCAGCAGAGTTGATGTAGTTTCTTGCTGAAGTGAGTATCTTGTCGTTCTTAGTTGTCATTGCCTCCAAGTAAGACTCTAATGAAGGAACAAGTGCGCTTGGATCCTCTGTTTTTCCAGCAAATGCAAACAGGTCCTCGTTTTTGTCTACAACAGTCATAAATGCTTCGTTGCACTTTGTTACTAGGCGTTCAACTTTCACTCGCCTACTTTGATTAGTTATGCAATGAAGAATATCTTCATGTATAGCATGCATTTCAGCCTCACGCTTTGACCTGGCAGCGTACAACTTTTTGACTTTTTGATCAAGACTTTTAGACATCACGATGTTATTATTTCCAAATACCAGCAAAACTACCTTTGCACACGGTTATCTTTTATGAGCACACTCCAAACAAATCAAACCCACACAAATTAAACCCAACGCAAAAGACACCAAACACAGCACACTGTAGACAGTCTGTAAAACAAACCGCCCGAAGAGCAGAAAATGTCGTCGAGCACCCAGTGCCCGACAAAAACAGAAGTGGAGCGCTGAACGCTATGCGCTCAACGCAGAGGGAGACAAAGGACACGGGAAGTCGAGCGAGGAACGCGCGACGAAACGGAAACGTGACGGACGGGAAGTCGGACGATCAACGTGCGACGCAACGGGAACGGAACAGACGAGAAGTCGAGCGAGCAGTGCGCGACGGAACGGAAACGGGACGTGCGGGAAAGCAGGTGAAAAACGCGCAACGCAACGAAACGTGACCGTGGGAAAGAACGGGCGGAAAATGAGGTTGGAATAAACTATGTTAGCATACCACCGCAAAAACTCAACCGACCAACCTAGCCGTAACTCCAGAACAAACTTAAGTCACACCCTAGGAAGAAGGAGAGAAGCTACTGCAAGACAATCTAATATAGTTCATTATGGGGCTATAACGACAAATTTAATGGCAAACTAATTTACCACAATTAAGTAGTACACTAAAAGGATGAAAAGTTCGAGAAAATTACTAGCCGTAACTCCAAAATAAACTTAAGTCACATCCTAGCAAAAACCAAACCGTAACAAACAATCAGCATACTAACGTTTTTAAACAAACTACAGCAAAATTGAATAAACTACAATAGTGTGTTTGTAGACTGAGATAGTGGGAAAAGTCGAGAAACAATCCAGCCGTAACTCGAGAATAAACTTAAGTCACACCCTAGAAGGCAACAGGACCAAACCAACTAGCAATCATACAGGTACACACAAACATACAGCAGCAAAATCAATGTACTACAACAGAAGGGCTAGTAAATTAGTAAAGTTGAAAAGACAAAGTACAATCCAGCCGTAACTCGAGAATAAACTTAAGTCACACCCTAGAAAGCTATAAGACCTAAACAACAAACCAGCATACTAGCATACTCAACATACTACAGCAAAAACAACAACATACTTCATCACATATGACATACAACATCGAAAATCGGAAAAATAGCGAAGAAAACGAAAAGCGTAGTTTTGGGAGAGCGGCGTTATTGAGAAAAAAAACGGAACACGGAGAATTGGAAAGTTAAAGGGCGAAAAGGACGCGGACGAAACGGCACATAAACGAGCGACGAGAAAAAGTTTTAGGGTTTCGATTTTCTCTGTTTCAATTTTTTTTTGTTGGCAGGAGGTTGTAAAAATTTTCACAACTTTTTTGTGTTTTTTGAGTTTCACTCAATTCACGAACCTTCTTGTTGAGAAAAATGATTTTTGACAAATTTGTCAAAATTTTTCGCTTTTGTCCATTTTTTTCAAAAATTTGGTCAATTTTTTGCAAATTCTTGATAACGGAAGGGTAATCCAGTAAATTGGACGGCTTTAAACTCAAAAATACGGTTTATCAATATTCGGTATTGATTTTCTAAAGTTTTTAGAATTGCCTCAAAATTGACAAAAAATTTTTCAAAATTGAACAATGTAGCATTTTTTTCTCTCAATTTTCTCTATCTCAGAAGTTATTTTTTGATATACTAACCGACTATATCAATTTTCTCGAATTTTGGGAAAATCGGCCGAAAATTGTAGAAAACAATGTTTTTTTCGCTCTTAAAAAATTAGCCGTGGGGCTTATTGGTGATCAGTTATCCAAATACTTTTTATTTCAGTACCCCTTTCAATATCAAAAGTTCAGGGGTTGGGTTTCTTGCCGTCTAAATCAATTATAATATCAAATCTATATACCAAATTGAACTATGATGAGAAGAAAATGGAGATTCTGTCTCACAGTTTTTGAAGTTTGTCGATTTGTGGGTTCACTCTTTCTCCTGATTTGGCTTCTCAGCGACTGTTTTTTCTTTGTCTGGAAACTTTTTGCGGCCTTTGTACAAGGTTTGATCATTGTATCAATCGTATAGTTGATTTAATGCCATGCTCCTCTCTCGAAATGCCCACTTAACCAAGCAGCTAGCTACGGTTTTCGTCGGGTTCCTCGTCCCGAAGCTCTGATAGGGAGTGCAAGTCCATAAGGCGTCCAGGTGATGAACGAAAGGCATCTGCATCAATCGATTCCCTCTCAAAGTCAACAGAATTAAAGCAGAGAGAGCTCTCCTTTTCAAACATTCCACGTGGAGCTACAATCCCATTAATTCCACCACTTTCAACATTCGTCGGCATCATAGGTGACATCGATCAATAGGCATGCAAAACAACTTTATCTATTTGATAAGTTTAGCACAAAAGTTAGGCTGCAGTATACGCTAAAGGCGGCTCAAGTAAGGGGCGGCACCAATATAAACTCAGTAAGCGAAAACTGTAGTCCGGAAAGCTCTTTGAATTTAACTCTATAATCGACATATAGCAACGTATAGTAAAGGAGCAACGTATAATTGTAACGTACAAGCATTAGCGATTATCATAGCAACAAGTGAAAGCTTAGACGGCAAGGTTTTTTGATGCTCTTTTACTGGTTTTTTGTCTGATGTCATTGACGTCAAAATCAGTTCGTATTCAATCGGCAATTGTCTAGAAAACCTAAAAATATTGAGCCGAAAACCAGCTTAATCGATACATATCATGGTTATATTTACTTAAAATTAGGTTAAATGAACTTTTTCGGAACTTTCTACGTATTTTAGAACGTATTTAAATCTTATTTGGAACGATTTATATGCACGTTTGAATACTCGATTCTGATTGGCTAATAATATCTCGCTTACTTATTTACTTCGTAACAGAGGTCATAAGGTTAATGCCGCTACTCAGACAGAGAGCAGAGTTTGGAAATGTATGCGTACTCGTATGACTTACAAAGTTCGTCTACAGCACACTGTAAATTGAAAACTGCCCCTTGTTCAGGAAACCTGACATGAATAAAAACTTGAAAGTATCATTATGAGCTAAATTAATCATCTGACCCGATGCTCCGCGTTTTTATATTATACGTACGAACGCGTCAGTTATGAAAACAAATTAACTTTGAGTGATAAACCTGCATGAACTTAAAGTTTGTTTATCCTTGATGCCACTAATTAGCAAGGTAATCACGCATAGACATATTCCAGTTACCAGAGACCGTGAACCAGTAAAATTGCAGTGACCTGATAAACTTTAGACTGCTCTAGTTTAGGTATGGGTTTGAGAAAAGACCGTCCGCGAGTACATGCACTCTAAATAATGTATAGGTAAATTTACCTGAACAGTGTGCAGGTAAGGCCAAGTGCAGGTAAAATTTACCTGCACAATTTTCCCCGGAATTGCTTACCTGCACATTATCCAGGTAATTTACCTGCATTTTTTTTTGTGATTTTAAGGTATCAGTTTGAAGGAAAATTTTTACAGGAAAACTGAGTTTGAAAATAAAATTCGTAGTTTTTCTTTTCAGATAGCAAAGACAATTCCATTAAGCTTCCCTATGATTTTTCCAAAGATGGACTGAAGTGAACAAAAAATTTAAAATATTTATCATTAACAAAATTCCATTTTCGTTTTTAAAACGTTTTCAAGATTTCCTAAATTGCTCTGGGACTTTTCTTGGACCGGAAGTTACTATTGAAAATAAATGAAAATAATGGTGAACAATGAATATAATTTTGTACACTGAACTGAAAAAATTTAATCTTCCACTCTGCAAAAACACATTTAAACCAGAAACCACAAACTCGGCTAGTTCCAAGCCTCCCCTGCTCTAAAGAAAAGTTTGTTTTGGCAAATGGAAGACTGAGAATTTAATACATACCACCGAAAGTTATTCTGCACACTGAAGTCAGGCTGACTAGAAAAGTTGGACAATACTTATTTTTAAAAATTGGCGGAAACGTGCATGAAAATCGCCATTTATTCGGTTCTGGGAGTAATTGCAAGGTACTGTGTGTGAGGGTACTGGCTCAAAATGCTGTCATCTTAGAAGAAATGGAAAAAAAAATTGATGCAGGCATACTTGTTTCCAGGTGATATTTTTCGCTGCATTATGTATTGCTGTTGTAGAAATGGTGTTCTCATGGTCCTAAACATCGTTTTTTCCCTACCAATTACTTCAGCCTTGCACAACGTGGCATATAGTAGTCCCAAGTGAGCTGATAGATGAATTGAAACATCATCTGGTTTTTCGCCGATAACTCAAACACCAAAATTTACATAATCTCTCACGAGAAATTAATGAAACAGAATTCCAAAATATCCTCTGAAAACTCAAATAGATGAGACCTACATATTGTGTCATGTCAATAACAACTAATGTTCTAAAGGTTTGAACTACTATAACATGTATAAATTCATCAGTATGAGAACTGCAGGGCACAAAAAAGTCTGAGCCTCTTTTTCCTTTTTTGTGTAATTTGGATCATTTAGAGATAAACAAATTTCATGATGCAGAATCAAACAATCACAAATAACGTGAGAAGAACTGATCATGTTACGAAGGCCATGCTTTGACAATCAAGTGATGGAAAACTGATTAAATTCAAAAAATTTTCCGAATACAGAAGTCAGTCTGACTAGAAAGTTTGGACAAAAATTATTTTAAAAGATCGATAGAAACGTAATGTAAATCTCTATCTATTCGATTTTTGCACTAATTGCAACGCTATGTGATCAAAGATACTGGCCCAAAATGCTGTCATCTCAAAAGAAATGGAGAGAACTTGACGTAGGAATACTTGTTCCCGGGATAAATTTTCCGATGTATTATGTTTTGCAGTTGAGAAATTGGTTTTCCGATGATGGCAAAATTGTTTTTTTCTTAAATTTACCTTAAACGTGCACAAAGTGACATCTAGTAGTCAAATGTGAGCTGATATATTGATAGAAACAACATCAGGATTTTTGCCGATAACTCAAACACCAAAATTTACATAATGTCTCACGAGAATTTAATGAAACAGAAATCCGAAACAACCTCTAAAAAAACTTGACTCGATGATGCCTATTAATTGAGTCATGTCAATTACGACTAGGGATTTATAGGTTTGGACTATTATAACATGTAAAAATTCATCAGTATGAGCACTGCAAGGCACAACAAAATCTGAGCCTCTTGATCCTTTTTGGGGTAATTTGGATCAATGAGAAGAAAACAGAATTCATGAGGCATAATCTAACAATCACTTATAACGTGCAAAGAACTAATCACGTAACCAAGGCCATACTTTGTCGAACAAATGATGCAAAACTGATTAAATTCAAAAATTTTTCTGAATACGGAAGTCAGTCTGACTAGAAAATTTGGCAAAAATTATTTTAAAAGACCGATAGAAACGTGAATCAAATTTTTATGTATTCTGTTGTTTGCATTAATCTTAATGTTATATGTGCAAGGGTTTTTGCTCTAAATTCTGTCATCTCAAAAGAAATGGAGAGAACGTGACGTAGGAATACTTGTTCCCGGGATAAATTTTCCGATGTATTATGTTTTGCAGTTGAGAAATTGGTTTTCCGATGATGGCAAAATTGTTTTTTTTTCTTAAATTTACCTTAAACGTGAACAACGTGACATCTAGTAGTCAAATGTGAGCTGATATATTGACAGAAACAACATCAGGATTTTTGCCGATAACTCAAACACCAAAATTTACATAATGTCTCACGAGAATTTAATGAAACAGAAATCCGAAATGTCCTATAAAAAAACTTGACTCGATGAAACCTATTAATTAAGTCATGTCAATTACAACTAGGGATTTATAGGTTTGGACTATTATAACATGTAAATTTTCATCAGTATGAGCACTGCAAGGCACAACAAAATCTGAGCCTCTTGTTCCTTTTTGGGGTAATTTGGATCAATGAGAAGAAAACAGAGTTCATGAGGCATAATCTATCAATCACTTATAACGTGCAAAGAACTTATCACATAACAAAGGCCATACTTTGTCGAACAAATGATGCAAAACTGATTAAATTCAAAAATTTTTCTGAATACGGAAGTCAGCCTGACTAGAAAATTTGGCAAAAATTATTTTAAAAGACCGATAGAAACGTGAATCAAATTTTTATGTATTCTATTGTTTGCATTAATCTTAATGTTATGTGTGCAAGGGTTTTTGCTCTAAATATTGTCATCTCAAAAGAAATGGAGAGTACGTGACGTAGGAATGCTTGTTCCCGGGTTAAATTCTCCGATGTATTTTGTTTTGCAGTTGAGAAATTGATTTTCCGATGATGGCAAAATTGTTTTTTTTCTCAAATTTACCTTAAACTTGCACAACATGACATCTAGTAGCCAAATGTGAGCTGATATATTGATTGAAAAAACATCAGGATTTTTGCCGATAACTCAAACACTAAAATTTACATAATCTCTCACGAGAATTTAATGAAACAGAAATCCGAAATATCCTTTAAAAAAACTTGACTCGATGAAACCTATTAATTGAGTCATGTCAATTAAAACTAGGGATTTATAGGTTTGGACTATTATAACATGTAAAATTTCATCAGTATGAGCACTGCAAGGCACAACAAAATCTGAGCATCTTGTTCCTTTTTGGGGTAATTTGGATCAATGAGAAGAAAACAGAATTCATGAGGCATAATCTAACAATCACTTATAACGTGCAAGGAAATAATCACGTAACAAAGGCCATAGTTTGTCGAACAAATGATGCGAAACTGATTAAATTCAAAAATTTTTCTGAATACGGAAGTCAGTCTGACTAGAAAATTTGGCAAAAATTATTTTAAAAGACCGATAGAAACGTGAATCAAATTTTTATGTATTCTATTGTTTGCATTAATCTTAATGTTATATGTGCAAGGGTTTTTGCTCTAAATTCTGTCATCTCAAAAGAAATGGAGAGAACGTGACGTAGGAATACTTGTTCCCGGGATAAATTTTCCGATGTGTTATGTTTTGCAGTTGAGAAATTGGTTTTCCGATGATGGCAAAATTGTTTTCTTTTCTCAAATTTACCTTAAACGTGAACAACGTGACATCTAGTAGTCAAATGTGAGCTGATATATTGATAGAAACAACATCAGGATTTTTGCCGATAACTCAAACACCAAAATTTACATAATGTCTCACGAGAATTTAATGAAACAGAAATCCGAAATGTCCTATAAAAAAACTTGACTCGATGAAACCTATTAATTAAGTCATGTCAATTACAACTAGGGATTTATAGGTTTGGACTATTATAACTTGTAAATTTTCATCAGTATGAGCACTGCAAGGCACAACAAAATCTGAGCCTCTTGTTCCTTTTTGGGGTAATTTGGATCAATGAGAAGAAAACAGAGTTCATGAGGCATAATCTATCAATCACTTATAACGTGCAAAGAACTAATCACATAACAAAGGCCATACTTTGTCGAACAAATGATGCAAAACTGATTAAATTCAAAAATTTTTCTGAATACGGAAGTCAGCCTGACTAGAAAATTTGGCAAAAATTATTTTAAAAGACCGATAGAAACGTGAATCAAATTTTTATGTATTCTGTTGTTTGCATTAATCTTAATGTTATATGTGCAAGGGTTTTTGCTCTAAATTCTGTCATCTCAAAAGAAATGGAGAGAACGTGACGTAGGAATACTTGTTCCCGGGATAAATTTTCCGATGTATTATGTTTTGCAGTTGAGAAATTGGTTTTCCGATGATGGCAAAATTGTTTTTTTTCTTAAATTTACCTTAAACGTGAACAACGTGACATCTAGTAGTCAAATGTGAGCTGATATATTGATAGAAACAACATCAGGATTTTTGCCGATAACTCAAACACCAAAATTTACATAATCTCTCACGAGAAATTAATGAAACAGAATTCCAAAATATCCTCTGAAAACTCGAATAGATGAGACCTACATATTGTGTCATGTCAATAACAACTTATGTTCTAAAGGTTTGAACTACTATAACATGTATAAATTCATCAGTATGAGAACTGCAGGGCACAAAAAAGTCTGAGCCTCTTTTTCCTTTTTTGTGTAATTTGGATCATTTAGAGATAAACAAATTTCATGATGCAGAATCAAACAATCACAAATAACATGAGAAGAACTGATCATGTTACGAAGGCCATGCTTTGACAATCAAGTGATGGAAAACTGATTAAATTCAAAAAATTTTCCGAATACAGAAGTCAGTCTGACTAGAAAGTTTGGACAAAAATTATTTTAAAAGATCGATAGAAACGTAATGTAAATCTCTATCTATTCGATTTTTGCACTAATTGCAACGCTATGTGATCAAAAACACTGGCCCAAAATGCTGTCATCTCAGAGGAATTGGAGAGAACATAACATAGGAATACTTAATCCCGGGATAGATATTTTTCCGCTGTATTATAGTTTGCTGTTGGAAAATTGATTTTCCGATGGTCGCAATTATAGTTTTTCCTCCAATTTACTTCAACATTGCACAAAGGGCACATAGTAGCCCTATGTGAGCTGATATATTATTTGAAACATGATCAGGCTTTTCACCGATAACTCAAACACCAAACTTTACAAGATCTCTCGCGGGATTTGAAACTAATAGCAATCCGAAACGTCCACTACAAAAAATTGACTTGGAGAAAACTTGAAGCGGGGTCAATCATTTCAGCAGCTGCAATTTAATAGGTTCGGACTATTTTAACATGTATAGTTTCGTCAGTAGGAGCACTGCAAGTCACAAAGAAAAACAGCCTCTTTTTCCTTTTTGGGGTAATTTGGATCATTTAGAGAAAAACAATGTTCATGATGCATAATCTAACAATCAATTATAACGTGCAGAGACCTGATTATGTTAATCAAGCCATGATTTGTCAAACAAAAGATTCAAAACATGTTAAATTCAAAAAGTTGTCTGAACACTAAAGTCAGTCTGACTGGAAAAGTAGACAAAACTTGTTATAACCAATCGTTAGAAATGTGCATAAAATCTACATTATTCGGCTTTGCAGTTAATTGAACAATTAGGCTTTTTCTGGCCATGGCTCAAAAATTAAAAATCTCAGAAGAAATAAAGAGAACATGACGCAGGAATACTTGTTCCCGGTACAGATATTTTGCCGCTTTATTATGTTTTGTTGTTAGAAAATTCGTTTTGCGATGGTCGCAGGCATCTATTTCTTCCTCAATTTAACATCAATCTTGCAAAACGTGACATCTTGTAGCCCTATATGGTTTGACATTTTAGTTGAAACATCATCATGCTTTTCGCCGATAAATCAAACACCACATTTTACATAATTTCTTGCGAGATTTGAGCGTAACAACAATCCGAAACGTACGCTGTCAAAAATTGAAAAATTGAAGCCTAGAAGTTCTGCCGATCCGTTTAGAAGCTCTTATATTATAGGTTTGGACTATTATAACAAATGTAAATTTATCAATATGAGCACTGCAAGGCACAAAAAAATCTG
This sequence comes from Convolutriloba macropyga, assembly GCF_964194025.1. Classification (NCBI taxonomy): domain Eukaryota; kingdom Metazoa; phylum Xenacoelomorpha; order Acoela; family Convolutidae; genus Convolutriloba; species Convolutriloba macropyga. The sequence continues at coordinate 15,862,871 of NC_134480.1, forward strand.
AGCCTCTTTTTCCTTTTTTGTGTAATTTGGATCATTTAGAGATAAACAAATTTCATGATGCAGAATCAAACAATCATATATAACGTGAGAAGAACTGATCATGTTACGAAGGCCATGCTTTGAAAATCAAGTGATGGAAAACTGATTAAATTCCAAAATTTTTCCGAATACAGAAGTCAGTATGACTAGAAAAATTGGACAAATATTATTTTAAAAGATCGATAGAAACGTAATGTAAATCTCTATCTATTCGATTTTTGCACTAATTGCAACGCTATATGATCACGGATACTGGCCCAAAATGCTGTCATCTCAGAGGAAATGGAGAGAACATAACATAGGAATACTTAATCCCAGGATAGATATTTTTCCGCTGTATTATAGTTTGCTGTTGGAAAATTGATTTTCCGATGGTCGAAATTATAGTTTTTTCCTCGAATTTACTTCAACAATGGACGAAGGGCACATAGTAGCCCTATGTGAGCTGATATATTATTTGAAACATGATCAGGCTTTTCACCGATAACTCAAACACCAAACTTTACGAGATCTCTCGCGGGATTTGAAACTAATAGCAATCCGAAACGTCCACTACAAAAAATTGACTTGGAGCAAACTTGAAGCGGGGTCAATCATTTCAGCAGCTGTAATTTAATAGGTTTGGACTATTTTAACATGTATAATTTCATCAGTAGGAGCACTGCAAGTCACAAAGAAAAACAGCCTCTTTTTCCTTTTTGGGGTAATTTGGATCATTTAGAGAAAAACAAGTTCATGATGCATAATCTAACAATCAATTATAACGTGCAGAGACCTGATTATGTTAATCAAGCCATGATTTGTCAAACAAAAGATTCAAAACATGTTAAATTCAAAAAGTTGCCTGAACACTAAAGTCAGTCTGACTGGAAAAGTAGACAAAACTTGTTATAACCAATCGTTAGAAATGTGCATAAAATCTATATTATTCGGCTTTGCAGTTAATTGAACTATTAGGCTTTTGTTGGCCATGGCTCAAAAATTAAAATTCTCAGAAGAAATGAAGAGAACATGACGCAGGAATACTTGTTCCCGGTACAGATGTTTTGCCGCTTTATTATGTTTTGATGTTAGAAAATTCGTTTTGCGATGGTCGCAGGCATCTATTTCTTCCTCAATTTAACATCAATCTTGCAAAACATGACATTTTGTAGCCCTATATGGTTTGACATTTTAGTTGAAACATCATCATGCTTTTCGCCGATAAATCAAACACCACATTTTACATAATTTCTTGCAAGATTTGAGCGTAACAACAATCCGAAACGTACGCTGTCGAAATTTGAAAAATTGAAGCCTAGAAGTTCTGCCGATCCGTTTAGAAGCTCTTATATTATAGGTTTGGACTATTATAACAAATGTAAATTTATCAATGTGAGCACTGCAAGGCACAAAAAATTCTGAGCCTCTTTTTCCTTTTTTGTGTAATTTGGATCATTTAGAGATAAACAAAATTCATGATGCAGAATCAAACAAGCACATATAACGTGAGAAGAACTGATCATGTTACGAAGGCCATGCTTTGTCAATCAAGTGATGGAAAACTGATTAAATTCAAAAGTTTTTCCGAATACAGAAGTCAGTTTGACTAGAAAGTTTGGACAAAAATTATTTTAAAAGATCGATAGAAACGTAATGTAAATCTCCATCTATTCAATTTTTGCACTAATTGCAACGCTATGTGATCAAAGATACTGGCCCAAAATGCTGTCATCTCAGAGGAAATGGAGAGAACATAACATAGGAATACTTAATCCCGGGATAGATATTTTTCCGCTGTTTTATAGTTTGCTGTTGGAAAATTGGTTTTCCGATGGTCGCAATTATGGTTTTTTCCTCCAATTTACTTCAACATTGCCCAAAGGGCACAGAGTAGCCCTATGTGAGCTGATATATTATTTGAGACATGATCAGGCTTTTCACCGATAACTCAAACACCAAACTTTACCAGATCTCTCGCGGGATTTGAAACTAACAGCAATCCGAAACGTCCACTACGAAAAATTGACTTAGAGAAAACTTGAAGCGGGGTCAATCATTTCAACAGCTGTAATTTCAAAGGTTTGGACTTTTTTAACATGTATAATTTCATCAGTAAGAGCACTGCAAGTCACAAAGAAAAACAGCCTCTTTTTCCTTATTGGGGTAATTTGGATCATTTAGAGAAAAACAATGTTCATGATGCATAATCTAACAATCAAATATAACGTGCAGATAACTGATTATGTTAATCAAGCCATGATTTGTCAAACAAAAGATTCAAAACTTGTTAAATTCAAAAAGTTGTCTGAACACTAAAGTCAGTCTGACTGGAAAAGTAGACAAAACTTGTTATAACCAATCGTTAGAAATGTGCTTAAAATCTACATTATTCGGCTTTGCAGTTAATTGAACTATTAAGTTTTTGTTGGCCATGGCTCAAAAATTAAAATTCTCAGCAGAAATGAAGAGAACATGACGCAGGAATACTTGTTCACGGTACAGATATTTTGCCGCTTTATTATGTTTTGATGTTAGAAAATTCGTTTTGCGATGGTCGCATGCATCTATTTCTTCCTCAATTTAACCTCAACCTTGCACGGCTGGCATCTGGTAGCCCTATATGATTTGACATTTTAGTTGATACAACAATTGAAATATCGTCAGGCTTTTCGTCGATGACGCAAACTCCGAAAATTGAATAATTTTTTCGGTTATTTGAAAAATTCCGCAGTCTCACATGTCCTCTTAAAATCCTTCAATAGAAGAAACTTACAGTATTTACCACCTTCTTGATGAGCTCAAATGGCAATACCTTTCATTATTGTAACATTTATGATTGGGCTAGAATGAGCTCTGCAAAGTAGGAAAATTTGTAAGCCTTATCTTCTTTTTAGTGCAATTTGGACATTTTAGAGAAATTTGTTACTCGTGATGCGTAACATAAACTTCACGTATGACATGCAGAGACATTATGATGTGAGGCAAAACCTCGAAGAACAAAACAGAAGCTTTGAAATGTATTCAAAAACTTACAAAAATTCTGCAGACTCAAATCCGTCTTTATATATTACCTCAACAAATATTTTTCCAACCTATCAAAACAAATGTGCTTGACTCTTGCATGCATTCAATATTTTTTGCTTTGTGGTGTTGTTTTCTGTATTTGCTGATGAAACAATTGCAATTAAAGAGAAAAGAAGGGTATCAAAACTGTACAAATTAATCTTCTTTAGGTTTGTTTTTGCTTTTTGTTTATGAACGATTTTTTCTTTGCGGCTCTAGGGGATGTGCTTGAGCTCTTTACTTTGGATAAAACCCCAGCAGAGTAGGGGTCAAATAGAGTGTCCCCATATATATTTTTTATATTGTTTTATTTAGTTGAGAAGGTCAATTTTTGCCCTGTATGCGCCGAACATCGTTTTTGGCCAATTTTCGACTATGTCGGGTGTGACATAGTAAAGTTGGAAATTATTATGTCCCTATGACAAATTATAGTGATTGAGATTCCTCACTTGATGGAGAATATCACTATAAGTATATATTGTACCCCATTTCCGCACGTTTTGGTGGTCTATTTTAGCGAAACATGAAACATGAAACATTGAAGTAAAAATTATATTTTTGAGGGCACGCTTTTTGTTTAAGACGATTTTTTATCTGAACTACTCCGCCAATTTGGCCGGGCACAGTCGCATTTTGTTTGTCCTAATCCCCTCTTGATTGCGGTGTTTATTGGTTTCTCAAGTCGGCCTAATCAACAAGTTGGAGGATAGAAATTGTTTATTATCACATTGAGAAAGTAACTTAAAGTTTTGTAATTTTTCGAATTTCTCATTCATTTTTTGACCAAAACGAGTGATTAATGGCTTAATCTGTTGCTTTTTGGACGTTCTTCACTGAAACGGCTAGTCACAGTACTGAAGATATTTTTTTGAACTGTTATTTAATGATGAATGAAGAAAAATGAATCTCTTCTCAATTTTTATGGCTGTGTGGGGTTTTGCGCAATTGAACAAGTTTTTCGGCGTGCGTTTTGTGTTTTCTAGACACTTTCTAAGTTGCTGAAGCTAATTGTATCAATTAATTGGGTTAATTCAACAATTTTTCTTTTTTCACGATTTCATCAAATTTCTGTGGATGTTGTTTTATGTCAAAACACACAAAACATCATAACCTTCATGGTGAGGTGGGAAATTTTTTCCCACCTCACGATGAAGGTTCGCCGTGACCTAGAACGTGGAAGTGGACCAGAATTACACCCACAAATACGCCGGGAACGCTGTTTCACGTTATTTTACGTCTGGTCCGGAGATCTTGGGCTTCGATTTTAGCCCAAAAAATGGGGTACAGAACAGTATTTTGTTAATATCTGCTGAAGTACTGGACCAAATTAAACGAGAGTGGTCGCATTTTGTTGGCACTGAACCCCTCTTGCTTGCAGTATTTGGTTGGTTTCCCAAATCGGCCTAATCAAAAAGTTATTAATGTTCAAAGTTGAAATAGGCCGAATTTTCGGGCTATTCTGGGTGACCCAAATTTCGGTACAACAAAACGCGCGATTTACCCAACAAGTGTTAGTGTTTTAGAATCCTCAGTTAGTGGGGAGTATGCCCATATATATTTTCCATAGCGTTTTACGGAATTGAGATGGTCAAATTTGGCTCTGAAGCTAGGTCACCATGCTTTTTTGGTGATTTGGTACCGTACCTTATAATTGCTATAACTCCTCGAAGAATGTACCGATTGGGCTCATTTTTTAATATGATGCGTATCTCAAGCAGTGCTACCAACTGTACTAAGGGGGTTCATTTTTGTTTCGCCGTTTTAGAGAAATTGTCCAGTAAACTTGACCTCAGTTTTAGCCCCAGAAGCGGTTGACACCATCCGGCACCACTTTTGAACCTTTGAATTTTGCCACTTCGGGTGACAAAATTAGTGTTCTGAATAGCCCGTCTAATGGTGATTCTGAATATGTATACTTTATATAGCGTTTTTGCAGGTTTAGAGGTTCAATTTTGGCTCTGCAGACCGAGTACTCTGCTTCTTTGGCCATTTGGTACGGTACCTTTATGTTGGAATATCTCCATGTAGAGTGAACCGATTTTTGATCTGTTTGTTGATTTGAACTCAGCTTGAGCCGTACTTGAATCCCTGTAAATAGCGTTTTGTTTCTTTCAGCCGTTTTTGAGAAATTGGCCAGGACACATACCCCCATTTTGAGCTATTCGTGTCCGGTACTTTCCCTGTACCTGCATGTTTGACCACTAAAACTAGCTCATTTAGGCTCGACAATTAGTTCGTTAGACTCCTTTGATAATGGGGATTGTCCCCATATATACTTTACCCCACACTTTATGTAGTTCAGATGTTCAATTTTAGCTCTGAAGGTGAAGCATCTCTCCTCTAAGGCCATTTGGTACGGTACCTATTTTTTGCTATAACTCCTTGAAGAGTGCACCGATTGGGCTCATTTTTTAATATGACACGTGTCTCAAGCAGTGCTACAAACTGTACTAAGGGCGTTTTTTTTGTTCAGCCGTTTTCGAGAAATTGGCCAGGGAACTTGGCCCCGGTTTGACCTCCTGAGGAGAGAAGCGCTACCATGAATACGATATTAAACTATATTATTCGTCTCTGGTCATGTCTGTCACCTTGACACACTATGTGTGGCTTGTGTGGTTATAAGCAATGGTTATAATGAGTGGTTATAGTGGTTATAATGTGGTGTTATAGTACAGAAACAGGACCCGAAATGGGTCGTTTTGGTCATTTGGTACGGTACCTTGATGTTGGAATATCTCCTCGTACAGTGAACCGATTTTTGATCTGTTTTTTGATTTCAACTCAGCTTGAGCCGTACTTGAATCCCTGTAAATAGCGTTTTGTTTCTTTCAGCCGTTTTCGAGAAATTGGCCAAGACACATACGGTCATTTTGCCGTTTTAGTGACCGGTACGTTTCGTGTTTCTACTTGTTAAATGTTGAAAATTATTGTTTTGACTGCACGAATAGGTGCATTGAACTCCGTTTGTAACGGGGAATCTCCCCATATATACTTTGTATAGGGTTTTCCGAGATCTAGGGGGTCAATTTTCACTCTGCAAGTGACCCCCCCCAACCCCCGTGAATATATGCCCAAAATCGTGTATTTTCCTTGTGAAAGTAGGAAAATTGTTGTTTTGGGGTACCAGTATAAGCACTGTAGTCCCCATGTTTTGTGGGTAAACTCTATTCCAATTTTCAGCCATATTGGTTGAGGGGTTGATCTTCTCTCCTCTTATTACTTATATATACTATTATTCTAAGGTGAGGGCGTTTCGCCCCATGGGGTGCACCTCCCCCCCTGTCCCGTTGAGACGCCGGTTAGTCGGTTCCCCCCCCGCTGGGCTTTGGTGCACCCCATGATGGGGATGTAGGTGCGGTGCGTGCGTGCGTGCGGGCGTTTTTCGAGCGTTTTTCGGGCGTCCTTCTTCGTGTTTGTGTTTCGCTGTGTCTGTGTTTGTTTTCTTTTTAAGCTAAAGCTCTGATTTTTCAGAGCTTTTGTTTGTCTTTGAGGAGCAGCAGCAGCAGACGTCAAACAGTGAGTACGCACGTTGTGCTTTCTTTGTTTTCTGCTTTCCAGCGCTCACAGTGATGGCCTGAGCATTTTTTTGTGCTTGCTCAGCGCCTCCTGTGGCCAAGCGCTGCAATTATTTTAGTCGTGTGTCAGCACTCATCGAGTGCGTTTTTCTTCCGCAGCGCTGCCTAGTAGCAGTGCAGTTTGGGCGTAGGCGCTCACAGAGATGGCTTGAGCAGTGTGTTTTTCTTTTTTTTTGCTCAAAGCCTCCTGTGACCAAGCGCCGCAATTATTTCAGTCGTGTGTCAGCACTCATCGAGTGCGTTTTTTTGCGCAGCGCTGCCTAGAAGCAGTGAATTTTGGGTTGTAGGCACTCACAGTGATGGTTTGTGCTCTTTGTGTGTTTTGTTCTGCTCAGGCCTTAGAAGCGCTTTCATTTTGGTGCTTTTTTTGTCTGAATGAGGTTGCCATTTTCGTCAAGTTCGCTAGTTATTTCATCAAAATTCTTCTATCTTTGTAATTTTTCTGGCCTCATAGCGCCGCAAACCCCCATATAACAGACTTTAGATACCTGTCAGTTGGTATATGATCCAAAAAGGGTGATGAATGCGTTTGAAAGACGACAAATGGTGTCCATCTAAGCAAATTTCCTATAACTCAAAATTTGTTTCAAACTTTATAGTAGTCGGTATTCCAAGACAAAACACATTTTTCCATGATTCATAGTAATGGCTTGATCCTGCAAACGCGATTGATTGTGAAAAATGCTGGAAAACTCTTGAACTGGAAATTGGTTCGAAAAAAATAGGCAATTTCGAGTCCAATTTGCTTCTGTTTCTGAGAGGCTGTAGGTGTCCTTTTTCACGACCATCTGGAGAAACATAAAATGGTTTCTAAGGGTCGATACTGTTTCCAAATGCTTTGTACACATTTGGAAACGGGTGCATAAAAAATCTGAGGCCTCAGAAGCCCTTTCATCTTGGTGCTTTTTTCGTCTGAATGAGGTTGCCATTTTTCTCAAGTTCGCTATTTATTTCATCAAAATTCTTCTATCTTCGTAATTTTTCTGGCCTCGTTGTGCCGCAAACCTCCATATAGCAGGCTGTAGATGCCTTTTGAATAATATTTGATCAAAAAAGGGTGATGAATACGTTTGAAAGATGTCAAATGGCGTCCATCTAAGCAAATTTCCTATAACTGAAATTTGTTTCAAACTTTATAGTAGTCATATTCCGAGACAAAACACAATTTTCCATGATTCACAGTAATGACTTGGTCATGCAAAAGCGATTGAATGTGAAAAACGCTTGAAAACTCTTGAACTGGAAATGGGTTGGAAAAAAATAGAATTTTGGGTCCAATTTGCTTCTGTTTCTGAGAGGCTGTTGGTGTCCTTTTTCACGACCATCTGGAGAAACATAGAATTGTTTTTAAGGGTCGATACTGTTTCCAAATGCTTTGTACACATTTGGAAACGGGTGCATAAAAAATCTGAGGCCTCAGAAGCCCTTTCATCTTGGTGCTTTTTTCGTCTGAATGAGGTTGCCATTTTTCTCAAGTTCGCTATTTATTTCATCAAAATTCTTCTATCTTCGTAATTTTTCTGGCCTCGTTGTGCCGCAAACCTCCATATAGCAGGCTGTAGATGCATTTTGAATAATATTTGATCAAAAAAGGGTGATGAATACGTTTGAAAGATGTCAAATGGCGTCCATCTAAGCAAATTTCCTATAACTGAAAATTTGTTTAAAACTTTATAGTTGTCGGTATTCCGAGACAAAACACATTTTTCCCTAATTCATAGTAATGACTTGTTCTTGCAAACGCAATTGAATGTGAAAAACGCTAGAAAACTCTTGAAATAGAAATTGGTTTAATAAAATAGAGAATTTTGAGTCTAATTTGCTTCTGTTTCGGAGAAGCTGTTGGTGTCCTTTTTCCCGACCATCTGGAGAAACATAAAATGGTTTCTAAGGGTCGATACTGTTTCCAAATGCTTTGTACACATTTGGAAACGGGTGCATAAAAAATCTGAGGCCTCAGAAGCCCTTTCATCTTGGTGCTTTTTTCGTCTGAATGAGGTTGCCATTTTTCTCAAGTTCGCTATTTATTTCATCAAAATTCTTCTATCTTCGTAATTTTTCTGGCCTCGTTGTGCCGCAAACCTCCATATAGCAGGCTGTAGATGCCTTTTGAATAATATTTGATCAAAAAAGGGTGATGAATACGTTTGAAAGATGTCAAATGGCGTCCATCTAAGCAAATTTCCTATAACTGAAATTTGTTTCAAACTTTATAGTAGTCATATTCCGAGACAAAACACAATTTTCCATGATTCACAGTAATGACTTGGTCATGCAAAAGCGATTGAATGTGAAAAACGCTTGAAAACTCTTGAACTGGAAATGGGTTGGAAAAAAATAGAATTTTGGGTCCAATTTGCTTCTGTTTCTGAGAGGCTGTTGGTGTCCTTTTTCACGACCATCTGGAGAAACATAGAATTGTTTTTAAGGGTCGATACTGTTTCCAAATGCTTTGTACACATTTGGAAACGGGTGCATAAAAAATCTGAGGCCTCAGAAGCCCTTTCATCTTGGTGCTTTTTTCGTCTGAATGAGGTTGCCATTTTTCTCAAGTTCGCTATTTATTTCATCAAATTTCTTCTATCTTCGTAATTTTTCTGGCCTCGTTGTGCCGCAAACCTCCATATAGCAGGCTGTAGATGCATTTTGAATAATATTTGATCAAAAAAGGGTGATGAATACGTTTGAAAGATGTCAAATGGCGTCCATCTAAGCAAATTTCCTATAACTGAAAATTTGTTTAAAACTTTATAGTTGTCGGTATTCCGAGACAAAACACATTTTTCCCTAATTCATAGTAATGACTTGTTCATGCAAACGCAATTGAATGTGAAAAACGCTAGAAAACTCTTGAAATAGAAATTGGTTTAATAAAATAGAGAATTTTGAGTCTAATTTGCTTCTGTTTCGGAGAAGCTGTTGGTGTCCTTTTTCCCGACCATCTGGAGAAACATAAAATGGTTTCTAAGGGTCGATACTGTTTCCAAATGCTTTGTACACATTTGGAAACGGGTGCATAAAAAATCTGAGGCCTCAAAAGCCCTTTCATCTTGGTGCTTTTTTCGTCTGAATGAGGTTGCCATTTTTCTGTAGTTCGCTAGTTATTTCATCAAAATTCTTCTATCTTCGTAATTTTTCTGGCCTCGTTGTGCCGCAAACCTCCATATAGCAGGCTGTAGATGCCTTTTGATTAATATTTGATCAAAAAAGGGTGTTGAATACGTTTGAAAGATGTCAAATAGCGTCCATCTAAGCAAATTTCCTATAACTCAAAATTTGTTTCAAACTTTATAGTTGTCGGTATTCCGAGACAAAACACATTTTTACCTGATTCATAGTAATGACTTGTTCATGCAAACGCAATTGAATGTGAAAAACGCTAGAAAACTCTTGAAATGGAAATTGGTTTAATAAAATAGAGAATTTTGAGTCTAATTTGCTTCTGTTTCTGAGAAGCTGTTGGTGTCCTTTTTCCCGACCATCTGGAGAAACATAAAATGGTTTCTAAGGGTCGATACTGTTTCCAAATGCTTTGTACACATTTGGAAACGGGTGCATAAAAAATCTGAGGCCTCAGAAGCCCTTTCATCTTGGTGCTTTTTTCGTCTGAATGAGGTTGCCATTTTTCTCAAGTTCGCTATTTATTTCATCAAAATTCTTCTATCTTCGTAATTTTTTTGGCCTCGTTGTGCCGCAAACCTCCATATAGCAGGCTGTAGATACCTTTTGAACAAAATTTGATCAAAAAAGGGTGATGAATACGTTTGAAAGATGTCAAATGGCGCCCATCTAAGCAAATTTCCTTTAACTGAAATTTGTTTCAAACTTTATAGTAGTCATATTCCGAGACAAAACACAATTTTCCATGATTCACAGTAATGGCTTGGTCATGCAAAAGCGATTGAATGTGAAAAACGCTTGAAAACTCTTGAACTGGAAATGGGTTGGAAAAAAATAGAATTTTGGGTCCAATTTGCTTCTGTTTCTGAGAGGCTGTTGGTGTCCTTTTTCACGACCATCTGGAGAAACATAGAATTGTTTCTAAGGGTCGATACTGTTTCCAAATGCTTTGTACACATTTGGAAACGGGTGCATAAAAAATCTGAGGCCTCAGAAGCCCTTTCATCTTGGTGCTTTTTTCGTCTGAATGAGGTTGCCATTTTTCTCAAGTTCGCTATTTATTTCATCCAATTTCTTCTATCTTTGTAATTTTTCTGGCCTCATAGCGCCGCAAAACCCCATATAACAGGCTCTAGATACTTTTTGATTGATATATGATCAAAAAGAGTGATGAATACTTTTGAAAGATGACAAATGGCGTCCATCTAAGCAAATTTCCTATAACTCAATATTTGTTTCAAACTTTATAATTGTCGGTATTCCGAGACGGAACACATTTTTCCCTGCTTCAAAGTAATGGCTTGATCATGCAAACGCGATTGAATGTGAAAAATGCTGGAAAACTCTTGAACTGGAAATTGGTTCGAAAAAAATATAGAATTTTGAGTTCAATTTGCTTCTGTTTCTGAGAAGCTGTTGGTGTCCTTTTTCCCGACCATCTGGAGAAAATTAAAATGGTTTCTAAGGGTCGATACTGTTTCCAAATGCTTTGTACACATTTAGAAACGGCTGCATAAAAAATCTGAGGCCTCAGAAGCCCTTTCATCTTGGTGCTTTTTTCGTCTGAATGAGGTTGCCATTTTTCTGTAGTTCGCTGTTTTTTTCATCAAAATTTTTCTATCTTCCTAATTTTTCTGGCCTCGATGCGCCGCAAACCCCCATATAACAGACTTTAGATACCTGTCACTTGATATATGATCCAAAACGGGTGATGAATGCGATTGAAAGACGACAAATGGTGTCCATCTAAGCAAATTTCCTATAACTCAAAATTTGTTTCAAACTTTATAGTTGTCGGTATTCCGAGACGGAACACATTTTTCCCTGATTCATAGTAATGGCTCGATCATGCAAACGCTATTGAATGTGAAAAATGCTTGAAAACTCTTGAACTGGAAATTGGTTCGAAAAAAATATAGAATTTTGAGTTCATTTTGCTTCTGTTTCTGAGAAGCTGTTGGTGTCCTTTTTCCCGACCATCTGGAGAAAATTAAAATGGTTTCTAAGGGTCGATACTGTTTCCAAATGCTTTGTACACACTTAGAAACGGCTGCATAAAAAATCTGAGGCCTCAGAAGCCCTTTCATCTTGGTGCTTTTTTCGTCTGAATGAGGTTGCCATTTTTCTGTAGTTCGCTGTTTTTTTCATCAAAATTCTTCTATCTTCCTAATTTTTCTGGCCTCGATGCGCCGCAAACCCCCATATAGCAGACTGTAGCTGCCTTTTGAACAATATTTGATCAAAAAAAGGGTGATGAATACGTTTGAAAGATGTCAAATGGCGTCCATATAAGCAAATTTCCTATAACTGAAAATTTGTTTCAAACTTTATAGTTGTCGGTATTCCGAGACAAAACACATTTTTCCCTAATTCATAGTAATGACTTGTTCATGCAAACGCAATTGAATGTGAAAAACGCTAGAAAACTCTTGAAATGGAAATTGGTTTAATAAAATAGAGAATTTTGAGTCTAATTTGCTTCTGTTTCTGAGAAGCTGTTGGTGTCCTTTTTCACGACCATCTGGAGAAACATAAAATGGTTTCTAAGGGTCGATACTATTTCCAAATGCTTTGTACACATTTGGAAACGGGTGCATAAAAAATCTGAGGCCTCAGAAGCCCTTTCATCTTGGTGCTTTTTTCGTCTGAATGAGGTTGCCATTTTTCTCAAGTTCGCTATTTATTTCATCAAAATTCTTCTATCTTCGTTATTTTTCTGGCCTCGTTGTGCCGCAAACCTCCATATAGCAGGCTGTAGATGCCTTTTGAACAAAATTTGATCAAAAAAGGGTGATGAATACGTTTGAAAGATGTCAAATGGCGTCCATCTAAGCAAATTTCCTATAACTGAAATTTGTTTCAAACTTTATAGTAGTCATATTCCGAGACAAAACACAATTTTCCATGATTCACAGTAATGGTGTGGTCATGCAAATGCGATTGAATGTGAAAAACGCTAGAAAACTCTTGAACTGGAAATTGGTTCGAAAAAAATATAGAATTTTGAGTTCAATTTGCTTCTGTTTCTGAGAGGCTGTTGGTGTCCTTTTTCTCGACCATCTGGAGAAATATAAAATGGTTTCTAAGGGTCGATAGTGTTTCCAAATGCTTTGTACTCATTTGGAAAGGGGTGCATAAAAAATCTGAAAACTCAGAAGCCCTTTCATCTTGGTGCTTTTTTCGTCTGAATGAGGTTGCCATTTTTCTGTAGTTCGCTGTTTTTTTCATCAAAATTCTTCTATCTTCCTAATTTTTCTGGCCTCGATGCGCCGCAAACCCCCATATAGCAGACTTTAGATACCTGTCACTTGATATATGATCCAAAAAGGGGTGATGAATGCGATTGAAAGACGACAAATGGTGTCCATCTAAGCAAATTTCCTATAACTCAAAATTTGTTTCAAGTTTTATAGTTGTCGGTTTTCCGAGACAAAACACATTTTTCCCTGATTCATAGTAATGAATTGTTCATGCAAACGCAATTGAATGTGAAAAACTCTAAAAAACTCTTGAAATGGAAATTGGTTTAATAAAATAGAGAATTTTGAGTCCAATTTGCTTCTGTTTCTGAGAAGCTGTTGGTGTCCTTTTTCCCGACCATCTGGAGAAACATAAAATGGTTTCTAAGGGTCGATACTGTTTCCAAATGCTTTGTACACATTTGGAAACGGGTGCATAAAAAATCTGAGGCCTCAGAAGCCCTTTCATCTTGGTGCTTTTTTCGTCTGAATGAGGTTGCCATTTTTCTCAAGTTCGCTATTTATTTCATCAAAATTCTTCTATCTTCGTAATTTTTCTGGCCTCGTTGTGCCGCAAACCTCCATATAACAGGCTGTGGATGCCTTTTGAATAATATTTGATCAAAAAAGGGTGATGAATACGTTTGAAAGATGTCAAATGGCGTCCATCTAAGCAAATTTCCTATAACTCAAAATTTGTTTCAAACTTTATAGTTGTCGGTATTCCGAGACGGAACACATTTTTCCCTGATTCATAGTAATGGCTCGATCATGCAAACGCGATTGAATGTGAAAAATGCTGGAAAGCTCTTGAACTGGAAATTGGTTCGAAAAAAATATAGAATTTTGAGTTCAATTTGCTTCTGTTTCTGAGAAGCTGTTGGTGTCCTTTTTCCCGACCATCTGGAGAAAATCAAAATGGTTTCTAAGGGTCGATACTGTTTCCAAATGCTTTGTACACACTTAGAAACGGCTGCATAAAAAATCTGAGGCCTCAGAAGCCCTTTCATCTTGGTGCTTTTTTCGTCTGAATGAGGTTGCCATTTTTCTGTAGTTCGCTGTTTTTTTCATCAAAATTCTTCTATCTTCCTAATTTTTCTGGCCTCGATGCGCCGCAAACCCCCATATAGCAGACTGTAGCTGCCTTTTGAACAATATTTGATCAAAAAAGGGTGATGAATACATTTGAAAGATGTCAAATGGCGTCCATATAAGCAAATTTCCTATAACTGAAAATTTGTTTAAAACTTTATAGTTGTCGGTATTCCGAGACAAAACACATTTTTCCCTAATTCATAGAAATGACTTGTTCATGCAAACGCAATTGAATGTGAAAAACGCTAGAAAACTCTTGAAATGGAAATTGGTTTAATAAAATAGAGAATTTTGAGTCTAATTTGCTTCTGTTTCTGAGAAGCTGTTGGTGTCCTTTTTCACGACCATCTGGAGAAACATAAAATGGTTTCTAAGGGTCGATACTATTTCCAAATGCTTTGTACACATTTGGAAACGGGTGCATAAAAAATCTGAGGCCTCAGAAGCCCTTTCATCTTGGTGCTTTTTTCGTCTGAATGAGGTTGCCATTTTTCTCAAGTTCGCTATTTATTTCATCAAAATTCTTCTATCTTCGTTATTTTTCTGGCCTCGTTGTGCCGCAAACCTCCATATAGCAGGCTGTAGATGCCTTTTGAACAAAATTTGATCAAAAAGGGTGATGAATACGTTTGAAAGATGTCAAATGGCGTCCATCTAAGCAAATTTCCTATAACTGAAATTTGTTTCAAACTTTATAGTAGTCATATTCCGAGACAAAACACAATTTTCCATGATTCACAGTAATGGTGTGGTCATGCAAATGCGATTGAATGTGAAAAACGCTAGAAAACTCTTGAACTGGAAATTGGTTCGAAAAAAAAATAGAATTTTGAGTTCAATTTGCTTCTGTTTCTGAGAGGCTGTTGGTGTCCTTTTTCTCGACCATCTGGAGAAATATAAAATGGTTTCTAAGGGTCGATAGTGTTTCCAAATGCTTTGTACTCATTTGGAAAGGGGTGCATAAAAAATCTGAAAACTCAGATGCCCTTTCATCTTGGTGCTTTTTTCGTCTGAATGAGGTTGCCATTTTTCTGAAGTTCGCTATTTATTTCATCAAAATTCTTCTATCTTTGTAATTTTTCTGGCCTCATAGCGCCGCAAAACCCCATATAACAGGCTGTAGATACTTTTTGATTGATATGTGATCAAAAAGGGTGATGAATACTTTTGAAAGATGACAAATGGCGTCCATCTAAGCAAATTTCCTATAACTCAATATTTGTTTCAAACTTTATAATTGTCGGTATTCAGAGACGGAACACATTTTTCCCTGATTCATAGTAATGGCTTGATCATGCAAACGCAATTGAATGTGAAAAATGCTGGAAAACTCTTGAACTGGAAATTGGTTCGAAAAAAATATAGAATTTTGAGTTCAATTTGCTTCTGTTTCTGAGAGGCTGTTGGTGTCCTTTTTCTCGACCATCTGGAGAAATATAAAATGGTTTCTAAGGGTCGATACTGTTTCCAAATGCTTTGTACTCATTTGGAAAGGGGTGCATAAAAAATCTGAAAACACAGAAGCCCTTTCATCTTGGTGCTTTTTTCGTCTGAATGAGGTTGCCATTTTTCTGAAGTTCGCTATTTATTTCATCAAAATTCTTCTATCTTTGTAATTTTTCTGGCCTCATAACGCCGCAAAACCCCATATAACAGGCTGTAGATACTTTTTGATTGATATTTGATCAAAAAGGGTGATGAATACTTTTGAAAGATGACAAATGGCGTCCATCTAAGCAAATTTCCTATAACTCAATATTTGTTTCAAACTTTATAATTGTCGGTATTCCGAGACGGAACACATTTTTCCCTGATTCATAGTAATGGCTTGATCATGCAAACGCGATTGAATGTGAAAAATGCTGGAAAACTCTTGAACTGGAAATTGGTTCGAAAAAAATATAGAATTTTGAGTTCAATTTGCTTCTGTTTCTGAGAGGCTGTTGGTGTCCTTTTTCTCGACCATCTGGAGAAATTTAAAATGGTTTCTAAGGGTCGATACTGTTTCCAAATGCTTTGTACTCATTTGGAAAGGGGTGCATGAAAAATCTGAAAACTCAGAAGCCCTTTCATCTTGGTGCTTTTTTCGTCTGAATGAGGTTGCCATTTTTCTGAAGTTCGCAATTTATTTCATCAAAATTCTTCTATCTTTGTAATTTTTCTGGCCTCATAGCGCCGCAAAACCCCATATAACAGGCTGTAGATACTTTTTGATTGATATATGATTAAAAAGGGTGATGAATACTTTTGAAAGATGACAAATGGCGTCCATCTAAACAAATTTCCTATAACTCAATATTTGTTTCAAACTTTATAATTGTCGGTATTCCGAGACGGAACACATTTTTCCCTGATTCATAGTAATGGCTTGATCATGCAAAAGCGATTGAATGTGAAAAATGCTGGAAAACTCTTGAACTGGAAATTGGTTCGAAAAAAATTTAGAATTTTGAGTTCAATTTGCTTCTGTTTCTGAGAAGCTGTTGGTGTCCTTTTTCCCGACCATCTGGAGAAATATAAAATGGTTTCTAAGGGTCGATACTGTTTCTAAATGCTTTGTACACATTTGGAAACGGGTGCATAAAAAATCTGAGGCCTCGGAAGCCCTTTCATCTTGGTGCTTTTTTCGTCTGAATGAGGTTGCCATTTTCCTCATGTTCGCTATTTATTTCATCAAAATTCTTGTATCTTTGTATTTTTTCTGAACTCATAGCGCCGCAAACCCCCATACAACAAGATGTAGCTACTTTTTGATTGATATATGATCAAAAAGAGTGATGAATACTTTTGAAAGATGACAAATGGCGTCCATCTAAGCAAATTTCCTATAACTGAAATTTTGTTCCAAACTTTATAGTAGTCGGTATTCCAAGACAAAACACATTTTTCTATGATTCATAGTAATGGTTTGGTTATGCAAACGCGATTGAAAGTGACAAATGCTCGAAATTTCTTGTACTGGAAGTTGGTTCGAAAAAAATATAGAATTTTGAGTCCAATTTGCTTCTGTTTCTGAGAGGCTGTTGGTGTCCTTTTTCTCGACCATCTGGAGAAATATAAAATGGTTTCTAATGGTCGATACTGTTTCCAAATGCTTTGTACACATTTTGAAACGGGTGCATAAAAAATCTGAGGCCTCGGAAGCCCTTTCATCTTGGTGCTTTTTTCGTCTGAATGAGGTTGCCATTTTCCTCAAGTTCGCTATTTATTTCATCAAAATTCTTCTATCTTCGTAATTTTTCTGGCCTCGATGCGCCGTAAACCCCCATATAGCAGGCTGTAGATGCCTTTTGAACAATATTTGATCAACAAAAGGGTGATGAATACGTTTGAAAGATGTCAAATGGCGTCCATCTAAGCAAATTTCTTATAACTGAAATTTGTTTCAAACTTTATAGTATTCGGTGTTCCGGGACAAAACACATTTTTCCATGATTCACAGTAATGACTTGGTCATGCAAAAGCGATTGAATATGAAAAACGCTTGAAAACTCTTGAACTGGAAATGGGTTGGAAAAAAATAGAATTTTGGGTCCAATTTGCTTCTGTTTCTGAGAGGCTGTTGGTGTCCATTTTCACGACCATCTGGAGAAACATAGAATTGTTTCTAAGGGTCGATACTGTTTCCAAATGCTTTGTACATATTTGGAATTGGGTGCATAAAAAATCTGAGGCCTCAGAAGCCCTTTCATCTTGGTGCTTTTTTCGTCTGAATGAGGTTGCCATTTTTCTGAAGTTTCGCTATTTTTTTCATCAAAATTCTTCTATCTTTGTAATTTTTGGGCCCTAAAGTGCCCTAAGCCCCATATAACCGGCCATCAAAACCTTTTGATTGAAATGAGACGAAATATGCAATGGATCGGTCGGAAAGATGATAAGCAATTTCCCTATAACCGAAATTTGTTTCGTTTATTTAGAGACAGAAGACCTTTTTCTTATTTATAGTAATGATTTGTTCGTGCAAACGCAATAAAAGGTTAAAGAAGCAAAAAAATTGGTTGCAATTGACCTATAAATTGTTTGCAATTGATTTTTTCAAAACAGATGCCGGGATTCAAAAGACAGTATTTACTTTTGTTTCTAGATGCCTCGATCTTATGTCCGGAAGAGATCTGCAAACACGACTATGGGTTATCTCAAAATTGTTGCAAAACAAAAGGTTGAAAGGGGCTCATCAATTCGAGAAGCATCGAGGAGAACTGGTGTCCCGTACTCTACTCTGAGACGTTTTGTGCTCAATGAATCTTGTTCCAGAACCGGGAGGCCTGCTCTATTCACCGAATATCAGCAGAAGACAATATTCAAAGCGCTCTCTTTCACGTACTTGACTGTTAAGCAACTCAGAAAACACGTGTTTTTGTTTTCCAAAAACATGAGGGTTCAGATTCCAGCATCGTGGAAAATGCAAAAACTTGCCGGTTACGAGTGGTGTCTCTCATTTATTAAGAAGTTTCCTAACGTTGGTCTCTTCATAAAGAAGTCAAAGCTAGCAAAAACGTCAGTGCCTTGTATCAATTGCTTGAGGGATGTTCAATTAATAAATTTTGGTTTTCCATGCGAAGAATGTTGCCAAATTACGTGCTATCGCTGCTTTCGTTGTCGGGAGTTCAGATGCTGCAATCCTTCGTAATAATTTGTGTTCTGTAGGTCTTTGATTGCAATAATGTTTCAGATCTGAAGATTTCCGTATTTTTGTGCAACAGTTCCTAGATGTACTCAATCATTGTTTCGTAAAAATACGTAGTCTTCTCTTGTTTAGTTTTCTGCAAGCAGAGGTTGAGAATGTCAAGTTTAAATAGGCTTAAGAATTGGTTTACAATTATTTACGGCATGTTAGTGCTTCCTTGTTCCTCGTGAAACGGCGTTTTGCTCTACAGCATGCTCGTTTCCATCATTTTTTTAGGAGAACGGTAACGATCATTCAGGATAAGTTTCCTCGCTCTATCAAGATTAACAAAACTGGCGTTTTGCTCTACAGCATGTCAGTTTTTGTTTTCTAAGGGTGATTGGCGTTTTGCTCTACAGCATGTCAATCTTTGCAACTTGAAACTTTTCAACCTAATTTTTTTTGACCCAATTTTATTGTAATAGTATTTTGAAATGAAACGGCGTTTTGCTCGACAGCATGCTAGTTTCGGTCAGGTTTTTAGGAGAACGGTAACGATCATTGAGGATAAGTTTCCTCGCTCTATGAAGATTAACAAAACTGGCGTTTTGCTCTACAGCAT
Source organism: Convolutriloba macropyga (assembly GCF_964194025.1). Taxonomy (NCBI): domain Eukaryota; kingdom Metazoa; phylum Xenacoelomorpha; order Acoela; family Convolutidae; genus Convolutriloba; species Convolutriloba macropyga. The sequence goes on from NC_134480.1 coordinate 15,882,212, forward strand.
GTCAGTTTTTTGTTTTCGAAGGATGATTGGCGTTTTGCTCTACAGCATGTCAATCTTTGCAACATGAAACTTTTCAACCTAATTTTTTTTCGACCCAATTTTTTTGTAATAGTGTTTTGAAATGAAACGGCGTTTTGCTCGACAGCATGCTAGTTTCGGTCAGGTTTTTAGGAGAACGGTAACGATCATTCAGGATAAGATTGCTCGCTCTATCAAGATTAACAAAACTGGCGTTTTGCTCTACAGCATGTCAGTTTTTGTTTTCTAAGGGTGATTGGCGTTTTGCTCTACAGCATGTCAATCTTTCCAATTTGCAACTTTTCAACTTAAATTTTCTTCCAATTTAATTTTTTGTAATAGTATTTGAAAGTGAAACGGCGTTTTGCTAGACAGCATGCTAGTTTCGGTCAGGTTTTTAGGAGAACGGTAACGATCATTCAGGATAAGTTTCCTTGCTCCATGAAGATTAACAAAACTGGCGTTTTGCTCTACATCATGTCAGTTTTTGTTTTCTAAGGGTGATTGGCGTTTTGCTCTACAGCATGTCAATCTTTCCAACTTGCAGCTTTTCAAATTAAATTTCCTTCCACTTTAATTTTTTGTAATAGTATATGAAAGTGAAACGGCGTCTTGCTCTACAGCATGCTCGTTTCCATCAAGTTTTTAGGAGAACGGTAACGATCATTCAGGATAAGATTGCTCGCTCTATCAAGATTAACAAAACTGGCGTTTTGCTCTACAGCATGTCAGTTTTTGTTTTCTAAGGGTGATTGGCATTTTGCTCTACAGCATGTCAATCTTTCCAATTTGCAACTTTTCAACTTAAATTTTCTTCCACTTTAATTTTTTGTAATAGTATTTGAAAGTGAAACGGCGTTTTGCTAGACAGCATGCTAGTTTCGATCAAGTTTTTAGGAGAACGGTAACGATCACTCAGGATAAGTTTTCTCGCTCTATCAAGATTAACAAAACTGGCGTTTTACTCCACAGCATGTCAGTTTTTTTTCTAAGGGTGATTGGCGTTTTGCTCTACAGCATGTCAATCTTTCCAACTCGCAACTTAACTGTTTTGCTTCAATGCGTGTCGTTCCGTCTTTCAAAATGAGGTTAAGGTCTTCAAAGTTAAGGTTTTGGTTTAAATGCAGTCCTCTGCAATGTGTTTGGCTTATCTTTCTCCTTGTTGCCCCTACACCAAATCAAAATTTTCAGAAATGGCACTTTTCGATATTCTTGATTGTATGGACCTAGAACAGGCGCAAAAGAGCAAGCTGGTTGAATTGGTAAAGGAGTCATGTTTAACGATTCGATCGTTTCAAATGCTCAGCAAGGAGGATCTGACTGGTATGGGTTTCCCCCATCCAGCCATTATCGAGATCAAGGATCTGATAAAGCAAAGAGGAGACACGCCACGAACGCCAGTTGTAAACGCGGAGACTCCAAGTCCATTGCATGTAGAGACGCCATCTACAGCTAGCAATGAAAATCTTTCAATCCTGACGGCTAGCGAACTCAAGAGGTTGACTGAGACTCTGGATCTCAAATCAGCTGCTGGCCTCCGTGAATTTAATCGCGTGCTGGTTGCAGAAATGGTAAAGGTAGCTGTCGTTCTTTTCTTTTTTTTTGAAATCCTCAATCTAAAAGTAATAACTTGAATCGAAAAGAAGACTTAAGATCTAAAACTGAAAATTGAAATGATTTTAGAGGCAACCTGCAGATCAAGCACTAACCCCGTGCAACAAAACAAAAATCAAATACGCCAACCTTGCCATCGAAACGTATCCTGAGTTGAAGTCAATTGATGCCTCCAATTCTGCTGTTAGTTTGCGTTTAGTATTGTATCTTGTTTTTGGTTATTTTCTTCAAATAGTATTTGTGTTTAGTCCGTGTTCTTCAAACCGTACTATGCGACGTACGAAAATGGTGTCCGTCGTGTCCATCCGCAATCGGGGGCGCTTGAAGAGCACCTAAAAACCCTTAGAGCGAAGGGCAAAAAATTATTTCTGAAGAATGGAGGTTCCTGTTTTTCTTTTTTTTTAACAATCAGAACGGTCGAGTAGTCAATTTTTTGCTTTGCTCGTAGGAACACCCCCGCCAAAACGAATCAGAAAATCCGCTGAGGTAAACGAAGAGCCCATAGAATTGGGTAAATTAATTGAAGTTTTCTCAGGAGAGGGCATCGACTATCCACTAAAGCGTGAGGAGACGTTTGCGGACAGAAAGTCTTTGTTGCAGACACGGGGCGTGATTGATTACGACCTTTATTTGTTTACAATTGGACTTGACCTTCGGTGCTTTGAGGAAGTAAGTTTGTTTTTTGGTGGATCGCCTCTCCTACAAAAAATTAAGTTCTAAATTGTAAAATGGATTTAGGTGAAATCTGAGTTCCGGTTATGGGTGCCCTCTTTCAGCGAGAAAACATTTTCTCATGTTTTCCAACCGGTGGTGCCACAATTGATTCTTCTCGCAGAGAAGGCGCCGCCAAGGGAAAGCATGGACAAGCTGACTTCTCTAAAAGCTCAGAACTGTAATATTTAATATATGTCAATTTAATTTGCTGTAGGCTTCTAACGTTCAATTTTCACGTTGTTTAGTGAGCGATCCCGTGTTTGCGCTCCGCGCTCTGCCGTTACTTCTTCCGGTTAAACAATCGGTTGGTAAAGAGAAGCGGTTCACGGTTGCGGAGCTCATAACAAACGCTCGTAATGCGTTCATTGTGGAAATATCGGTTAGTTTTTTTTTGCAAGTGTTTTGGCTTCTAATTTTAATGCGTGGGTTCAATATTTAGGACATCGGTAATCTTGATGCTGAATCGCGTCAGCATAAAGTGGGCACAATACTCTCCTCCAATTCGCAGGTATATTTAAAATAAAGGTTCATCGTTTTTTCTCTTTTAAACAGAAAATTGTGTTCAGGTGTTTGTCGTTGGACCAAAATCTGTGCTTATGGTCTCAAATGTCTTTGAAGCTGTTGACATCGCCTTCCGACTGTTCTATGTGCTGAACTTAAAATACCCTGAAGCAACGAGCATTGTTTGGTCCTATATTCAAATGGTTCTCTTCAAAATTATGGGCGGAGCCGTACCAACTCAAGTTGACGCATTTGTACGTCAATTGAATAACGTTGAAGTTGACAAAGAAAACTAATTGATAGCCTACCGCTAACTTAAAAATGTTGGATTGGTTTGTATTGAATGCATCTACTGTTGCTACTAAAACTGCTTCCATTGAGTGTTGTAATATTCTGGTTTCTGATTTTTGTTTAGAATTAACACAAAATTTGGTACTTGAAGAAGAGGTCAATTTTTATAGCTTTAACTCCGACTCACAGGGTCTTCATGAACCTCTTCTTCAGATCTGAAATGGCGAATTTCTCAGAAATTGAGCACATGGTTCAAGAGTACTACGAAGTTGCGAGTACTGACTGGGTTTTGTTGGAAAAGTATGTGGACAGTGATGGGGCCAGAAGTCACAGAGCAATAGGGAATGATGAAAGAATTCGTTGCTCGTCAAAATCCGCTTTGCATAAGTATATGGATGAACTGTATCAGGTTTCTCTTAATTTTGTTTCGTATGAAAAAGATCTTAGATTTAGTGAAGACTCAAGTCGTGGATATTGTGGTTATAAAGTTGTGGCAAAAAAAAATTTCCAAGTTGGAGAGATTATTCCTGGATTGCATGGTGTTCTGGCATCCTGTCCTGAAAACATAGATTTCAAATTGAACTTCTCAGTGGTCAACATTAATAAAGTTTCTTATTCACTTCAAGGTCCACTATCTTTCGTGAATCATTCCTGCAGGTCAAACTGCAAATACAAGCAGATTAAAGGAAAAAAAGGTGTGGTTTTTCTATCAGTATGCAGTCCTATTGAGACGGGAGAAGAATTAACAACTTTTTATGGAAAAGGTTTTTTTGGTGAGAATAATCAGTACTGCTTATGCCCTCATGTAAGTCATCATGTATCCAGAAAGGTTAATATAGACCATGCAATTTTATGCAGTAGCAAAACAAGAAGTGGATTATCAAAAGTAAATGTTTCGAGTGTTTTGGATGACGCTGAAAATCAAGTGTATGAAAATGTTCAGATCAATGCATCAAGAAATGCTGAGTTTTATAATACCGAGGAGGTCAATGGATCAGAAATTGTTGATAATGTCTTGGTTGAAAATAATAGCATGACAAACGCTATTACAAATGAAACCCACGTTTCCCATGTTTCAGGTTTTCCTGCAGAAACGGAAGCTGATAACAGTGAAGATATGGATAATTTAGTAGGCAAAGCTAGGTCGTCGCAGCGCATCAAAACTCAAAAGGAGATCCCTTTTTCATGTGACAATAAACTATTTGAAGTATTTTGCGAGTTTTGTCAGACAGGCTCTGTTCTGTTAGATTCAAATTCGTTCATCCCCCACTTAACTAAGAATCATAAACTAGAAGCGGTGTTTATTTGTCCGCTTTGCGCTCGAGACTTCGCAAGTTTCACAAGGTTTGCATCTCACATGCGCGAACACATCTATCAACTCTCCGTAGAGAGACGCAGCAAATTGGCTTTAGAAGTTTCAGAAGACTCAGCTGTTGGTTCATTAGACGGTTTTAATTTAGATCCTGTTCCGGAGCCTGTGAGATGTAAATCTACGTTTTCAATTAAAAAAGCAGCAAAAGTTGCTGTAAAATCTATTGTCAACACTCCTGTTTCTGATGACACAACTGTTCCGGACTTTCCTTTTTGTTCTCAGTCGCTGCCAATGTTGTTACCAACTGAGAACCTTTCTAAACCAGTGACTATATACAACTGGCCGCGTGATAGGTTTTTTTATTCGCTTCAGCAATTGGAAATTTTTACTTGTAAGCAACCTGCATGTAAATATGATGGTTTAACGCTTCTAAATTATCCTTTTCATATGAGTAATGCCCATGGATCTTCCTCTACTCTTTTTTGCTGTTTTTGTTCGAGAGAGTTCAGTAGCTTATTTCGACTCCGCAGACATGTAAGAGATAATCATAAGAGCGCACAACCTGTCGCAAGTGAAAAGGATCAGGAAGTGTTAGGTGGACAAATGTTAGACCATGAATTAGAAGAGGATGATCCGAACGAAAAAATTTCTAGTTTAGGTGTCAAGGACTTCGACTCTAGGCTCAAAAGGTTAAATTTCAAGTCTTCGTCTACAGATATTCTTTTGCATAGTTTAAGAAATTCGGCGTCAACATGGAACCAATGCTTCGCTTTTGCATCTGCTGCTGAAAATATCACTAATGATCTTATTGAGACTGTTAAGTTATCGCTCTTAAAAATACAAACTGAAATTCCAGAGGTTTCAGAAAACGAAACTTTTAAAAAATTGCTTGAGTCTTGTTCTGTTGAAGAATCGCCTAAAAGTCAATATCAATTGCTTCGTGTTCTTACGAAGGAGTCATGTTTTGTTAGTCCTGAGGATCTTTTTTTTGGCACACAGTTCGAAATTAAGAATGTTAATGGTGTTCCTCGCTATAAAGAAGTTGAACGTTGCGGTCAGTTTATTTCAATAACGGAGGTGTTAAAAAATGTCGTGCTAGTTCACGATGAAATTTTCAACGTTTGTTTAGCTTACGACCAGTTTCTCCACACTCTCAGTAAGTCTGGCACCCTTTTTGATGGTATGCAAACAAAAGGTAAACTGGAAACAAATAGCACAGCAATAGCAGATGTTGATACGTTTGCCCGCGGTAACGATGGTGAAATAGTTTTCCGTATATCTTTGCAGCTTTACTTTGATGAAATTGAGCCCGTGAACCCCATTGGATCGAGAACTACTATTCATAAAATTGGTTGCTTTTACTGGAATTTGAAAAATTTACCACCTTGGATTTTGTCTGATATGAAATTCACTTTTGTAGTTGCTTTGGTACCCTACCTTGATGTAAAATCTTTCGGTTTTAAAAACGTGCTTAGTAAAATAAGGAATGACCTGAGAAAGTTGGAGACAGGTATTAACGTAACTACAAACGCTGGACATGAACTGAAGCTTATGGGGAAAAACATGAACTTTGTTGCTGATAATCTTGCCTATCATGCTGTTTTTGGATTTGTCGAAAGCTTTTCTAAGGGTTCGTGTTGCGAAAAGTGTACTACGCCGCAGTCTGATTTTGCCTCGGTTTTCGAAGAGAATGTTGCAAAACTTAGAACACCTGAGTCATGCCGAAATGATGTTGCTGTAAAAGGTTCGGGGGTAAAAAATTTATGCAGTCTAGAAACAAGTTTTTTTGACCCCTATAAAAAATTTACGGCCGAGTTGCACCATGATATTTTCCAGGGTGGCCTAATGCACACTGTTAAAATTGTTTTACACAACCTAATTTTTGTTTCCGGTTTCTTCACATTAGAGGAATTAAATGAACGATTAAACAATTTCGACTATGGCCGCGACGTGGACGGTAAACCATCGGAGTTTACCGAAGAGAGGTTAATTGTTTTCTTTTAATAAATGTTAGGTAATCTTTTTCTGAGATTTTTTTGATATTTTTTTAGAATCAAAGAGAAAACAGCAAAGACTCTGAAAGAAAAATACGACCAGATGTTTACACTTTACCGCTTCTTGCCGTTGCTTGTCCACGACCTCGTTCCATGTGGGAATGACATCTGGATTTTTTTGCTTGAATACTTCGACTTGGTTGCGTACCTTCTGAGCCCATCTTTCAGCGAAGCAGACTACAGCATTCTTGCTGTTCTTATCCGTTGGTGTTTTTCATTTCCCTGATTTTTTTTACACTGCTTACCTTACGAACACCCTTCTGTTTTAGATGAACACTTATCGTTGTTCGTGGAGCTGTTTCCTGATTCAAGTGTAGTCTTCAAACAACATCGCCTCATACACTACCCAAATGTTTTACGCGCTTCCGGTCCTTTTGTTTATCAGAGTGTGCTTCGTTATGAGAGAAAACATCAATTTTTTAAAAGATTGACCCATAATATATGTAATTTTAAAAATATATGTAAGAGTTTAAGTTTGCGACATCAAATTTGCCAGTTTAATGATTGGCGTCATTCACCACCTTTCAAAAAACATGATTTTCCAGGCTCTTCAGTAAAACATCTTTCAACTGTTTTTGACTCTGATTTTGATTACAAAAATTTTTTTGGTTGCGACGAAGCGTTAGTTTCGAAACACGCTGTGATAAGGGGGACAAGGTATAGTACGAATGATGTCCTAATAAGTTCTGTATCATCTGATAGCATGCCTATATTCGAGTTGGTCATTTTTATTGTCGTCAATCGAAGTCAAGTTTATTTCATATGTGAGCGGATTGTTGTCAAAAATTTTGACTCAAGTTCAAGATCCTATACTATTAGCAAACAAAATTTGCCAGGTAAAACCGTTGTTCCTTACCGCGACCTCTTTGACTTTCATCCACTTTCTCGACACTCTTGTTTTGTCCCTGGTTGTTCTTTTTTGCATATTTGTTTGCGGCATAAACTGCGTTTCAATAACTTTGCAGAAATGTTTGACTCAATGGTGTCTGAGTAAAACGTTAAATACGTGGTATGTTTTTTTCAGGTCGGACTTTTTTGTTATTTTTCGCTCTTTTCAAAAAAAAATTTTCGTTCTTTTGTTTTTTTATGCGCTTGTTTTTTTTTGACATTTTTGGGATGGATTTTGAAATTTCTCAGCTCTTGCTTTTTTTATATACTTTTTATTGATTTTTTTGTTTGTTTTGAGGAATGGACCCGGACTTCAGATGTGGTATCATGAGAACAGACGAAACGACTTTAGACTACAGTATACGTCTTGCGCAACAAATTGACAATGGAATGGAGCTAAACCAGAAAATTTGTTTCATTGGTGACTCAAATATGCGCGATTGTTTCAAAAGCTGCAGTCATTATGAAATTTTGAAACCGTACGCGCATCTTTTTGAGCTTCATGTAAAAGGAGGTGCTAAGATATCTCACCTTAGAGAAATATTCCACAAAGTTGCTCATTTTCGTTTCATAATAGTTGGCTTAGGTGGTAATGATCTAAATTCAACTGCAGAAGATGACATGTTAAAAAACTTAAAAAACTTCCTATCGCATTTGCCCGCTAAAAGACCACAGCAAGTTGTGTTCTTTTTGCAGTTGTTCCCCAGGGGTGACCATTTGAAAAAGGATAATGGTGCTAAATTAGTCAAGTTTAATGATATGCTGAGATCTAATTTTCCGAATGAATATCATTCGACTTCATCCTGGGTCTCGAGGTGTCACTTTAGGAGAGACTCTGCAATCTATCATTTTGATAAAAAATATCTTGGTCTGTTCGCTAAAGTGCTGTGTAAGTGTTGTGATCACATCATTCGCAAGGCATGTGTTATTGACTACAGCAGTAATCCTAATGATCCATTTTTTAACTTCTAAATTGTTACGTCAAAAGAAAACATCCGAAAAACTTCTCATATTGTTTCTTCAATAAATTTAGCGCTTGAATTAGTATGCTTTTATTTAATTTAAACGGATCTTCTCAACTAGTCTTCCACTATTATTCTATCCGATCAATTGCTTTTGTGCTGTTGTTAAACAACTCTTATTAATCAGATTTATCTTTTTAGAAAAGTTCTGAAAAAATCAAAAAATATCTTGTATTTAATTTAGCTTATGCATGTCCTCATTGATTTGCTCTTGTGCTATTGCTAAACAACTCTTAGTAATCGGACTTGCTTATCTGCTTTAGAAACAAATGTGTGCTTGTGTCATAATGTGCTTCAATAACAGATGTTTATAGTGTGTTCTCTGATTATGAATTAATAATTTGCTTTAGAAAATAAAAAAGCACAAAAAAATCTTGATTTTATTCAAGCTTATGCCTTTTAGCTCAAACAGCGGTTATAACATGTCTTATCTTCACGTTACGTTCTGTTTAACTAATCAGAAATTAATAATTTGCTTTAGAAAATTAAAAAAAAAAACAAAAAAAATCTTGTTCACTTTAATTTAGCTTAACTTTATTTCGCTTCTTAGCTTAGACATTTAGTTTTTCATGTCTTTAATTGATGTTGATCATGGTGTTGCGTTGTGTTAACTTTATTTGTGCGTTGTTCATTTTATTTACTGCTAACAATAATACTGTTTCTCTAAATTTAACGCTTGATTTATTATGCTTTTACTTTAACAAAGCTTCTTAACAAATCTTCAGCTTTTAATATTCTCTCCAATCATTTACTTTTGTGCTGTCGCTTAACAAACAATAATAATTGCATCTTTTTATCTATTATAGAAACAGTGGTCTGCTCATCTCATAGTTTGCTTCAATAACAGATGTTTATAGTCTGTTCTCTCACGTTTGTTTTAAACTGTCTCACCCCTAATCTTTGTTTACATTCTTTGTTTACATTCTTTTATATTCTTGTTTACATTCTAGAAGTAGTTCTGATTCGCTTTTATATTTTTTCATAATTACTCTCCCTTGCTTTGATTGATAAATCAAAGCAAGTAAGGTCTTTCTGAAAAAAAATTAACTATTTTTAGTTGCTTGATTGCATTTAAATATTTCACTGCAAAGTGGATTTTCTTTTTGTCTAATTTAGTTAACAGGTCACAGATCACTTCATCTTTGCGTACTAACCAGATTGCATTATCTTTGTGTTACTTGCTATCCATCCGCAGCTCACCATTTTAAAATAAGCGTCATGTGCATTTTTGTCATCTACATACTGCTTTCCTCCTTTCAAATTACTAAGTAATTGCTTTGATTGTCATTTAACTTAACTCGCTTTACTACTTTTACTACCTGTCCAGTGCTTATCTCATAAAGAACCCTAACGTATTCGAAAATATTTAACGATTAAGTGTCGAGTTTATTCTTTGGTTCTTTGCTACATTTATTGGTGAACATTTATCAAGTATTTTTAATTAATGTTGGTCACCCCTGGGTTTTTTGAGTTGCAGGAATATTGATATCCGGGCCGTTTTGCTGCACAGCATGGTCTTTTAATTAGATTAATCATTGCAAACAGTGTTTTGCTCTACAGCATACTGTTTGTTGTCAATGGGTGTTTTGCTTTTCAGCATACCCGTTATTGGTGAAGTTCCTTTATTCCCGCAACCAAATTAACTATACTCTATCTTTATTAGCATTGTCCTCTCCATGAACCGCTTTGTTCCTTTAACCATACCGCATTTAATACTCACATTCATTTAACTTCATTTTCATTCTTCTGTTTGCTTTGTTCAATAGATGTGCTATATATAAAACATTTGTTATCAAAATGAACTCTATTTGATTATAGTAACATTTGTGTGTCAATTAGTTGTAGGAATTTTAGTTCCTTAAGCCATTATTTTGTTTCATAGTTCGAAAATTCGTCATGTCAAACGGTGTTTTGCTCTACAGCATACCGTTTTATTGCGAATTGAGATTTCATTTTGGGCTTAACCACTTTCGGCTGAATGTTAGTTCCTACAACAATTTGACAATTGGCTCTTCTAAAAACATTTTATTTGTTCATATTACTTCATTTTGATTTTATTTGCTTCAAAAGCTGGGACCACTTTCTCATGCAAACTTCATTTATCATTTAATTTACTTCTATTTCCTACTTGTTCCTGTCAGATTAGGGGTGAGACGAGGTACGAGCTCTCAGACATTTGAATGTGTTCTGGTTTGCTCAAATCCTCAAATAAAATACGTTGATTAAATTCAAGACACTATTTTCTTGTTTTTTGTTGTTATTATCTCTTTTTCAATGTTCTTTGGAAGTGCTGCAATGAAAATGAGTTTTTTGTAGCGCTTACAGTGGTTTGTTCATTGTCCTCAGTTCTTTCTGTTGTTCCATAGGAGCGCATTGGTGATCATTGGTTTTTCATAGCTCTTATTGAATTTAAATCTGTCTCGATTTGATTGTTCGGCTTGCTTGATTTGTGTTACTCACATCTATTGTGTCCTAATGAGTCGTTTCTGGTCATTTTTGTTGTTGTTTGTTTGTCGATTTTTTGCTGGTCTTTTAGCCTAAAATAGTTAGGTTCTCCTTTGTTGTTATTCTTTGTCATCCTTTTTTGTATTTTCATAGAAGCGCTGTGATGAAAACATTGAGGTTTTTTGAGCGCGCACAGTTGTGTTTCTTCTCTAAATTCTTTTTCTAACCCAAAGAAGCGCTGTGAATAAAACATGTCGTTTTTCTGAGCGCTTACAGTGCTTTGTTCTTTGTCCTCAGTTGTCGCTGTTGTTGCATAGAAGCGCATTGATGATCATTGGTTTTTTAGGCCTTTTTGATTTTACATCTGTCTCGATTTGATTGTTCGGCTCGCCTGATTTGTCATTTTTATTGTTGTTTGTCAATTTTGTCTTGTCTTTTAGCCTAAAATAGTAACGTTTCTCTTTGTTGTCGTCATTTGTTCTTTGTCCATAGAAGCGCTGTGATAAAAAACATTGAGGTTTTTTGAGCGCGCACAGTTGTGTTTCTTCTCTAATTTTTTTTTCTAATCCAAAAAAGCGCTGTGAAGAAAATATTGCGTTTTTCTGAGCGCTTACAGTGGTTTGTTCGTTGTCGTCAGTTCTTTCTGTTGTCCCATAGAAGCGCATTGATGATCATGGGTTTTTAGCCCGCATTGATTTTATATCTGTCTCGATATGGTTGTTCCGCTTGCTTGATTTGTCTTTCTCACATTTATTGTGTCCTAATGAGCTTCTGGTCTCATTTTTATTCTTGTTTATTTGTCGATGTTGTCTCGTCTTTTAGACTAAATTAGTTAGGTTTTTCATTTGTTGTTGTTCTTTGTCATCCTTTGTTGTTTGTCCATAGAAGCGCTGTGATAAAAACATTGAGGTTTTTTGAGCGCGCACAGTTATACTTCTTTTCTAAACTTTTTTTCTAATCCATAGAAGCGCTGTGAAGAAAATTTGATGTTTTTCTGAGCGCTTACAGTGGTATGTTCGTTGTCCTCAGTTCTTTTTGATGTACCATAGAAGAGTATTGACGATCATTTGTTTTTTTAGTCCTTATTGAATTTAAATCTGTCTTGATTTGATTGTTCGGCCTGCTTGACTTGTCTTTCTCACAACTTATGTGTCCTTATGAGCTTTTTTCTCAAGTCATTTTTATTGTTTGTCAATTTTGTCTTGTCTTTTAGCCTAAAATAGTAAGGTTCCACTTTGTTGTTATTCCTTGTCACCCCTTGTTGTTTGTACATAGAAGCGCTGTGATAAAAACATTGAGGTTTTTTGCGCGCATAGTTGTGTTTCTTCTTTAATTTTTTTTTCTAATCCAAAAAAGCGCTGTGAAGAAAATATGGCGTTTTTCTGAGCGCTTACAGTGGTTTATTTATTGTCAGTTCTTTCTGTTGTCCCATGGAAGCGCATTGATGATCATGGGTTTTTTAGCCCTCATTGATTTTATATCTGTCTCGATATGGTTGTTCCGCTTGCTTGATTTGTCTTTCTCACATTTATTGTGTCCTAATGAGCTTTTTCTTTTTCTCGTTTTTATTCTTGTTTATTTGTCGATTTTGTCGCGTCTTTTAGCCTAAAATAATTAGGTTTTTCGTTTGTTGTTGTTCTTTGTCATCCTTTGTTGTTTGTCCATAGAAGCGCTGTGATGAAAACGTTGACGTTTTTTGAGCGCGCACAGTTATACTTCTTTTCTATTTTTTTTCTAATCCATAGAAGCGCTGTGAAGAAAATATGATGTTTTTCTGAGCGCTTACAGTGGTATGTTTGTTGTCCTCAGTTGTCGCTGTTGTTGCATAGAAGCGCATTGATGATCATTGGTTTTTTTAGGCCTTATTGATTTTACATATGTCTCGATTTGATTGTTCGGCTCGCTTGATTTGTCTTTCTCATATCTTTTGTGTCCCTATGGGCCTTTTTCTAAGGTCATTTTAATTGTCGTTTGTCAATTTTGTCTTGTCTTTCAGCCTAAAATAGTAAGGTTTCTCTTTGTTGTTATTCCTTGTCATCCCTTGTTGTTTGTACATAGAAGCGCTGTGATAAAAACATTGAGGTTTTTTGAGCGCGCATAGTTGTGTTTCTTCTCTAAATTTTTTTTTCTAATCCAAAAAAGCGCTGTGAAGAAAATATGGCGTTTTTCTGAGCGCTTACAGTGGTTTATTTATTGTCGTCAGTTCTTTCTGTTGTCCCATAGAAGCGCATTGATGATCATGGGTTTTTTTTAGCCCTCATTGATTTTATATATGTCTCGATATGGTTGTTCTGCTTGCTTGATTTGTCTTTCTCACATTTATTGTGTCCTAATGAGCTTTTTCTTTTTCTCATTTTTGTTCTTGTTTAATTGTCGATTTTGTCTCGTCTTTTAGCCTAAAATAATTAGGTTTTTCATTTGTTGTTGTTCTTTGTCATCCTTTGTTGTTTGTCCATAGAAGCGCTGTGATGAAAACGTTGACGTTTTTTGAGCGCGCACAGTTATACTTCTTTTCTAATTATTTTTAATCCATAAAAGCGCTGTGAAGAAAATATGATGTTTTTCTGAGCGCTTACAGTGGTTTGTTTGTTGTCCTCAGTTGTCGCTGTTGTTGCATAGAAGCGCATTGATGATCATTGGTTTTTTTAGGCCTTATTGATTTTACATATGTCTCGATTTGATTGTTCGGCTCGCTTGATTTGTCTTTCTCATATCTTTTGTGTCCCTATGGGCCTTTTTCTAAGGTCATTTTTATTGTCGTTTGTCAATTTTGTCTTGTCTTTCAGCCTAAAATAGTAAGGTTTCTCTTTGTTGTTATTCCTTGTCATCCCTTGTTGTTTGTACATAGAAGCGCTGTGATAAAAACATTGAGGTTTTTTGAGCGCGCATAGTTGTGTTTCTTCTCTAAATTTTTTTTTCTAATCCAAAAAAGCGCTGTGAAGAAAATATGGCGTTTTTCTGAGCGCTTACAGTGGTTTATTTATTGTCGTCAGTTCTTTCTGTTGTCCCATAGAAGCGCATTGATGATCATGGGTTTTTTTAGCCCTCATTGATTTTATATATGTCTCGATATGGTTGTTCTGCTTGCTTGATTTGTCTTTCTCACATTTATTGTGTCCTAATGAGCTTTTTCTTTTTCTCATTTTTGTTCTTGTTTAATTGTCGATTTTGTCTCGTCTTTTAGCCTAAAATAATTAGGTTTTTCATTTGTTGTTGTTCTTTGTCATCCTTTGTTGTTTGTCCATAGAAGCGCTGTGATGAAAACGTTGACGTTTTTTGAGCGCGCACAGTTATACTTCTTTTCTAATTATTTTTAATCCATAAAAGCGCTGTGAAGAAAATATGATGTTTTTCTGAGCGCTTACAGTGGTATGTACGTTGTCCTCAGTTCTTTTTGATGTACCATAGAAGAGTATTGACGATCATTGGTTTTTTAGTCCTTATTGAATTTAAATATGTCTCGTTTTGGTTGGTCCGCTTGCTTGTTTTGTCTTTCTCACTTCTATTGAGCGCTTACAGTGGTTTGTTCATTCTCCCCAATTCTTTCTGTTGTTCCATACGAACGCATTGGTTCTCTTTTGATTAATTTGGTCCTTGTTTTTGTGAATTTTTTGGTTTGCATTTTTCTACTTTGCACGAAGCTAAAACTACAACAACTTTTCTGTCTCTCGCGCGATTTCAATTTTTTTAACCATATTTTCCCCTCTTTTGCTTTTCTGGCTGGTTTTTGTTTGCTGGGTTTGTCTTCGTTGTTTTTTGTCGCCTCTGCGTTTTTGATTTTGTTTTTGTGCTTTTTTTTTAACTTTTTTGAGTTTTTATCAGGTATTTTTGTGCTCTGCTCTTTTCCGTTTTTTTTCTCTGCGTTTCCCACCCCACCTTGTGCCTCCCCTTTATCTGCCCTTTTCTTCTTGCGCATTACCCCGCCCTTTTGTGTACTCACCCTTTTGCCCAACCCCGCGCCTTGTTCCCACTTATTCCTATTATTGAGCATTTTGGATGCCCCGTGTCTTAGCAGTTTTCGGGTCTCTGTTTTTTTTCCCTGGCTGATAGAGTCTGGTGAACTCCTTCTGGAGATCAATGCACCGTCTCTGTTGGTCAGGGAAGCTCAAGAGGCCCATGCAAAAGCTGAGACAATTTTGCATCCTTCCCTGCTCAAACCCTGTTCCTCCCACGACAAAACGTGCAGGTAAATTTACCTAAAAATGCAGGTAAATTTACCTGAACTGTGCATGTATTTTGGCGTTCCTGCACAGTACCTGCACGGTACCTGCACGTACCTGCAAATGCAGGTAATTTTACCTGAAATGTGCATGTAGTCCCCCTGCACATTTTACCTGCAATTTACCTGAACAGTAAAAATTTTAGGTAATTTTACCTGCACGATTTACCTTAAATTTGCAGGTAATTTACCCTTACACTACCCTCACTGTAAGGGTAAATTACCTGCAAATTTAAGGTAAATCGTGCAGGTAAAATTACCTAAAATTTTTACTGTTCAGGTAAATTGCAGGTAAAATGTGCAGGGGGACTACATGCACATTTCAGGTAAAATTACCTGCATTTGCAGGTACGTGCAGGTACCGTGCAGGTACTGTGCAGGAACGCCAAAATACATGCACAGTTCAGGTAAATTTACCTGCATTTTTAGGTAAATTTACCTGCACGTTTTTTAGAGTGTGGTGGCTTAAAAATACATTCATTGGCGTAAATTGACGTTCATTGACGTGTTAAATGAAAAAAAATTAAGTTTCAGTTTTTAAGGTGATCTCGACATTAGCTGTCTGTCCGCAAGCTTTTCAATTGGATTTTACCTCGGGCCCATTATAATCCGGATTTTACCTGGCCTTCAGTTGGAGTTGAGCCGGACGCGCAATTTTTAATTGCACTTCAAGAGTTGTCTTCGGCATATCACCATCAAATTGTCAATATTCAGGAAAGTATGAAGAAAACGGGAACTGATATAATATAAGTATAAGAAAAATGTATTTGGTAATCGACATCACTGAAAAACAAACGCATTTTTGCCAAACAATTCCAAAGCGCCAAGATAACTAAAAACATCTTCTAATACCGACAACTAATTGAATTCAGGAATTTGAAGTTTCATAAGTTGTTCGACAAATTCTTGGCATATATATTTTATCTCCAGAAAAAAATGACGGAAAAATGACCGACTGAAAAAAATATCTGCTCAAAAGTATCATGTATACAGATTTACTGTTTACTCATATCAATATATGACATATTATGTAGATTACTATCCTTCTCTATATAATTTTTTATTTCAGTTATTTGGAAAAAAAATCAAACTTTTGCTGGTCAAACAGGACAAAATTGAAGACGATGCAAATGGCACGATGCACCAGGCACGATCCGAAAAAAGGAATGCAAGCGCAGGGTTCGTAACTCCTGTTACTTGAACTCAAAATTGTTCTCAAACTTGAAAAAAACTAATACGATTTATGAAGCATATCCGGTGACAGGACTGATTGC
>NC_134480.1:15898763-15931263 GCF_964194025.1 Convolutriloba macropyga
TACCTAATTATCAATCTACCCTCTATTTTAATATTCATATCATACATATCATAACTTAGGTTATGACTTCTTATTATTCACGTATAAATATGTTCCCGCTAGTCTACTAAATTATTTCATATTTTGTTCACAGTATTTTATTATAAGTAATCATAATCCTGATTATCAATCTGAATTCAAATTGCTTCTGTAAACACTCTTAATCTACTTAAGTCAAATTCTGGTTTGGATTCGCACCGCGATTCCAGTAAACTAATTTAGTAAAACACACATATTTACGGATTCGCTCCGCGATTCCTGTATGGTTTTGAGATAGTGTATTCGCAACACTACTTCAATTCTATTTGCTAAACTTAAATATAACAGTCACCAAGAGCTTTTTTTGGCCAAGTTTTTAGACAAATTGACAGAAAACGCTCAAATTGGTTTAATAGAGAAAAGTTGAATATGGCGCAACTTAAGTTCGTTTAGTCATTCCTAACATTTTGTCAACATTTACGCGTTTAGAGAAGAGCATTAATTTGTGTTCCTTAGTTTGAGACCACAGAGATTTATTGATTTAACAGCTTATGATTTCCTGGCCCAGTAATCTATTTTTAAAATCTTTTTATTTCTTTTGAAATCAATATATCATTTTATAATGTCAGAAAGAAAAACCGGCAATGCAACTGTGAATCTTGATCTAAATAATCAAAATGACAATAATGAGCTGAAGTATGGTACCTTTAAACGATCAGTTATACAAACTTTGCAAATACCGATGACCTACGACTCAAAACTTATCGACAATCATGCCTACACAACATCCCAAGTCTTGCGGTATATTGGTTTTGGCACTTTTCAAGGAATTTTTCCATTTCTCTCGTGCTTTTTACATCAGATTTCGTTCCTGTTTTTAGTCTGGTCCCTTTCTCAAAACAAAGATTTCGAACAGACAGAAATCAAAATTCTGTCGCATTTAGAATGATGAATTGAAATAATTGTAATTTCTTGAGTAAATTCTGTTATCAATTTTAACGAAAAACGCCCTTCTATGTCGATTTATTCAGTTTTGTGTTACATTTTAGCTTAGGAAATTTTCGGTATCTTCTGGTTTCGATAAGGAAATAGTTTAAAATAGTGCTTTTTCTGATTACTTTGAAGAAGTTCAATTTTTAGTAACTTTCATTCAATGAAATTTTTATGACTA
Source organism: Convolutriloba macropyga (assembly GCF_964194025.1). Taxonomy (NCBI): domain Eukaryota; kingdom Metazoa; phylum Xenacoelomorpha; order Acoela; family Convolutidae; genus Convolutriloba; species Convolutriloba macropyga. The sequence continues at coordinate 15,899,953 of NC_134480.1, forward strand.
CAACTTTTCTCAGACGCCATAATATGAAGGTGTAATTTTATAGCTTTTCGAATTATGGGGTTAACACGGGAACATAATGCAGTATGAATATGTTGTTTAATATAGCAACGGCCATTAAGATCGGACTCCAGGTCTAACTTGACATTTTAAGAATCCGATTTCTTTTACAAAACGGCTCTTAATTAATTACATCTTAATTTCGTTTATCCAAATTTTCAGATTTTCCCATCATAACACATAAGGGAAATTTTCTCATTTCCCTCACACATAAGTTGACTCGGTAAGATCTCGAAATGATTTTAATAGAATTTTGTAAGAATCTTGCCAACATTAGTTTTTGTTTTCGACTCGGGAGAGTAAATTAAATCCGATTTGAAAAGATCTCTCCAATTTGTCAAAATTGCAGCACGAATTTCACTTATTAATCCCATTATATTCACTCGTGTAATTTACTGTCTTGTGTAATTTCCGACCGTTCACCGACTCAAACTTTCTTTGATAACCCGGGCTGACCATCCAGAGCATTGCAGCACTGAACCAGTGTAAATCCATAGACTGAATATAGCCATTTTTACACTTGTGCATATTATGTTCATGGCAAAATATAGACTGATCAGTCTATTTTTCAGAGTAAAATTGGTATTCTGTTTTTAATCTGATTTTGATCTGTCCATTACTATTTTCATACAATTATCAGCTTAGTTAACATTATTGTATACATCTTGTCAGCCTAAAACCATTCTGTTCTAAACTTGTTTCAGCACTGATTGTCAGCCTAAAATACACTGTTTTTAACCTGTTTCAGCGCTGATTGTCGGTCACACCACAGGCATATTCACACCATTCTGCTTCACACCACATGCATATTCACACAATTCTGCATCACACCACAGGCATATTCACACCATTCTGCATCAAACCACAGCCAAATTCACAACATTCTGCATCATACCACAGGCATATCCCACCACACACACACACAAACACACACACACACACACACACACACACACATGCACATGCACATGCACTCACGCACACACACACACACACATGCACACATGCAATTAGTTCACCCCATTTGAATACAGCTTTTAAGTGACCCGGGACATCGTAAATACACCTGTTAAGTGACCCGGGACATCGTGAATACACCTGTAAAGTGACCCGGGATATCGTAAATACACCTGTAAATTGACCCGAGACATCGTAAATACACCTGTAAAGTGACCCGGGACATCGTGAATACACCTGTAAAGTGACCCGAGACATCGTAAATACACCTGTAAAGTGACCCGGGACATCGTAAATACACCTGTAAAGTGACCGGGGACATCGTGAGTACACCTGTTAAGTGACCCGGAAGGTTGAGAAAATATCTGCCCTGTTTATACAATTATGCGAGCGCACCCCGAACGCTCACCGAACGCACCCCGAACGCACCATGAACGCGCCACAGACGGATCCCGAAATATCGAGTATCAGTGAAAGTAGAAGTTTGCACACAGTATGTAGTATGTTTGTAGCTGTTTTAACTGGTAACGTGTCGTTACAGCAAAATGCATGCATTTTGTATGCATTTTGCATGCTTTTCTGACATGCTCAGCATGTTTCAATATTTTCGAAACTTTTACACTACAAATTTTACACTGAAATTATTCTGAACAGTCTGAATAGCTGTTCTGTTTTTTTTCTGGGCATAATGACCAACTTTTTTAATGTAAATAAGCTGTTTCAGTAATGGTTTTACAAGATAATATGGAGATACTCAGGTTCAGTACTGAAGTACTCTGTGTGGTAAGCCCGGGAAGTCTGGCATGTTAGACTTCCCAAGCCGGAATAAAAAGTTAATCTTGCAAGATCTTGCAAAATTCTTGCAAGATTCTTGCAAGATCTTGCAAGATTAACTTTTTCTTGCAAGATCATCGAACTCTGTTGACTTTAAATTTCTCTGTAAGTCAACAATATCTCTATCTAAAATTTTTTCTCGTTCACCTTACAAAAAATCCATTGTCGTGCACCAATTCAATTCTTTTTCTGAAGAATGAATTTCACTTTTCTCAATGAATTTATCTTCTGGGAAATGGAAAAGTTGTCTTTTTCCTACAGTTCTCACAATTGCAATTTTGTCACTTGGATTTGCAACAGAATCAATAGAGATAGAGTCTCTAATCTTTATATGGCCACAACTGCACGCCGATTTGAAAATCTCACCCGAAAACGAAATCATCCTACTAACCGTCTCTTATACTGGGTTAACCCTGGGTTTGATTGCCTGGAGCTTTTTGGGGCACATCATAGGACGAAGGGAGGCCTTGATCTGGAGTCAGATTTGGATGGTGACGTTCCAGACTTTGTCATCTCTGGCACCTGACTGGATGACGTTTGTGGTGTTCCGAGGACTAGCTACAGGAGGAGCCGGTTAGAATGATTGAGAATTAATTTTTAGTCAATATTTTCAACTTTTCAATATTTTCAGCCAACCCCTCCATTTGCTCTATTAGAACGAAGCATCGTAGTAAACGTTGCTTATTATCCCCCAAAAACAGAAGCTAGACGACTTCCTTGAAATTCTGGCCTTAAATATTCACAGGGCTGTTACCAAAAGGAAATCTTTTATTTCGATTGGTGACTACGATTTTAATTATTTATAGAGAAAAGAAACTTGAAAGACCTAAAGCCGATTCGACCTTAGGTCATTGAAGCCAGACAATCCCACCCGATTTATCTTGCAATATACAACTCTGGTTGATTTAGGGCAACATTGATATTTGATTCATTGATCGCGAGGGGCGATTTGGCTCAGCTGACTATATTGGAGCATAAAGCATGGACCAAAAAAACAAGCTCACATTAAATAACTTTAATGCAAAATTTTTGAGAAATATCAGTCTTCACAAATAAAAACGCGTCAATGTGCGATTGTTTTAACCACCGTTGTTCGAAGGTTCAATTGTAAGATTTAATCTAGTTTTTTATTGTTTATGATACAACTTCAAGAAATAAATAGCTCTGTTCCGAGCTTCTTCAGGTAGTTCCGAGCTTCTTCAGGTAGTTCCGGCTTCTTCAAGAAAAACAAACTGAAGGCCCAGTGAAACTGAAGATGATACACCTTGCCATTAATTGTATAATATTTTTGTTTCTGACAATGATGGAATTATTGCTCATGACACGATTAATGGTTATATATATCAATAAATATCGGAACAAACATTTTCCCACAAAACTCCCTCAACCATCACACAATTTATTCTCTTAATATCTTATATCGATTACATAAAGATGAGTTTGAGAAGCTAATTATCGTAGTAATAAACATAGGGCAAAATGCCCATCTAACAACTATTACGGGAAACTGTCGCAATTTCAAGTTAACTTACTCAACCAAAATGATCGTTTTGAGGTGCAGTGATACCAGCCTTTAATTGACTTGACCGACCTATATCAGCAGTTTTTCGTGGAATATCTTGGCAGCTTTTGCAGTTTATTCTCAAACTTTTCCTAATTTTGTTTTAGTTTAATTAGGAACATACCCGGCAGATTGCCGGAAAATAGCCGCTGTTGATTCCAATAAGCATGATTGGGATTGAACGAATAGAAGATATTGAAAAAAAAGATTTTTGTACAAAAATATTTTTTAAGTCCGATTTATTTTGAAGGCATTTCGTAGTTGAACATAACGTACTTCTGTTTCTTAGAGAGAGGCTACTATCAATACCAATAAGCATTAGAGATGGTAACTAAGACTTATAGGAACGACGTTCAAATAGCGGGCATCTAAAATTGGGCTTTATGGGTTTATCCCGTTTCTACTTCTGATTTCAATTTTTTATACTGACTCTGTTCATTTTGAATTGCTTTGCTGAGCAACTGATGTTCAAAATCACTTTTAGCAGAATGAGAGAAGAGAGAAACTAGCCTAGAGAAGTCAAAAATATATCACGAAAAATGTTGAAAAAGCGGCAAAATGAGGTAAAGCGAAACATTTTTTTATTCGACGAAGTAAAAAAACATAGCAGGACAAGTCCTGACACACAATTCAAAAAATTTTCATTGACTAAACAGAAAACTAGACCAAGAAAGGACTAGGAATGGATTGGGAAAATCATTTCGAAAAAAATCCGATCCAAAAAATCGAAATTACTGTAAAAATCAAAGTGAAATTGCCGCATGAGTAGTATAGTAAGTTGCCTAGTGCTTGTAGGGGGGGGGGGGGTCCGGACCCCTCCCTACAAGAAATTTTACCTCTGAAAAAGTGAAGTCTTGTAATTTTTTCAGAGTGTAAAGCAAATTACTATACTTTTCAGCTATTTGCATTTCATTTTGATGGTTCATGTAAATTGAAACTTGGGAATTGGGTTTTGGTGGTTTTGAATTCATGTTTTGTGAGCGATTGAGAAAAAATTCAAAAGTTTTCAAAAATTTTTTCGAAAATTTTTCAAAGTTTTTCAAAGTCCTAAAATTGTCTGAAATGGATTTTGCGCTATGAAAGAGCACTCAAAAGTGATTTTTTGTTGACTTCACTTTTTTCACCTAAGTAGTATAGGGGTCGAAACATATAAAAATTTCGAATTTTTTGAAAAAAAATTTCAAAATTTTTTGGAGTCCTAAAATGGTCTGAAATGGATTTTGCGCTATGAAAGGGCACTCAAAAATGGTTTTTTGTTGTTTTTTGTTTTCTTTGAAATAGTCTACATAAAAGTAGAAGTCAAAAGCTTTCTAAAAAAACAATTTTGTTAAATTGATTTTTTTCTTATATGAAAAAGCAACGAACTTAAGTTCATTATTTCATTTTATCATTTGCAAATCAGCATGACAACAATTGCAACGGTAGATTTGAAAAATATTCATGAAATTTATGATCAGATAAAAGTAGACTATCCGGAATACAGTGAGCGGTTTGTATATTTTTTGGCAGCATGTCTTTATTTGGACCCAGAGATCAACCTTGAAATTGTTCTCAAGTTGAGACCATATGGTGGTCTTATAGGTATAGACAACTCGTCACTAAACAAATAAGTTAAGTCATATAAATTCATTCGATTACATGCAATACTTCATGACGCCTCGGGTTTTATTGCAGAACTCAGTCAGAAAGGTCCTGGTTATTCATACGTTTTACCGTGTCCAATCAAAAACGCCTACATTGGTCACATGACTGCATTAATGTTTTGCCTCTTCGTGAAAACATTTAAACGAAACCTATATAGTTTGCTGGAATGTTAAAGCCAGAAATTGTTGTCTTAGATTTTGAAGGTTTCCGTCATAAGAAATCGGGTTTTATAATTAAGGAGTTATCGATTTGCTCAAACAACTACACAGACACAATCTTGTTCCTTCCACCAGTTTCTTACAACTCACTATCCGCTAGTGAGAGAAAATCTCATCAGTGGGTTAGTAGGTTCTTACACGGTTTGTCGTGGAATAGTGGCAATTATCCTTACTGGTTTATATCTCAAATTTTTATTGCAATTAAACTTCGATCTCCTTCAGGAAAGTTTTACGCTAAAAGGAAAGAGAAAACTGAATCACTGCAAACACTTTTACAGAAAGAAGTGATAGATTTGGATGCCCTTTCATGCCCTAAATTTGAGGAAATTGTTACCCCAATTAAACATTTTACTTGTGCTCTACACTCTCTTTACTTGCCTGAGAAACACAAAAAATACATTGCGCTAAAAGAAAAGCACAGTTGTATTTCTATTGGCTAACATTCCCCGCCGATGAGCCGTCAAGTGGAGAAGGTAGCTCCTTCAGTTCTTCAAGTGAATTTATCTCCAAGTTTGACAGTATGCAGTTGCATAACGAATGATAATCAAATAAATCTATCTTTGGTCAGAGAAGATAAAGTAGAATCACGTGGGCAATCCATTCTGAGGAAACAACAGATTATTTGCAACTTATCGGAGATTGAGACACCGAAGAAATATCTTTCACTGCTTGAATACTTTCAAATGTACCATGTCTTTACAAGAGAAAATGAAAAGACTGAAACTAACCCCTTTACCTATGCACAAGTCGCCAACCCCAGTTCAAGTGAGCCTGGACGACGAAAGTCTCCCTGATGAAATCAAGCAGGTAGTCACCAAAGGCAACGTTGAGTCAATTGCCTACTACGCAAAGGATTGTGGCATGCAATCGAACTACAAAGTGACTTACAAGAAAGAAGACAAAGACTCTAGATATACTACATGTGAATTTTTTATGGTTGAGAGAGTTACTAACAAAATAATGAGCTTACACAAAAAAACTGATGTTTTAATTCATTTTTGATCAAAACGTCTTTTAAAATGAGTGATAAAGAAGATCAGATAGATTCCCCTGCTGGAATAGGTTTGAATGATTTAGTTTTCAATGAAGAGAATCAAGAGAGAGGCTCATGGAAATTTTGTAACTCTAGACTACCACGATCAGAATTAGTGTATTTTACTCAAATCGTAATAATACTGTTTCTCGATGGTGTGTCCTTGATCAAACTTGTGTTTTTCCATCTTGATTGTGAAGAGTCACCTTTTTGGTTTTCATTGTTTTCATGCACAGTTGGCTACGCGCTTCCTAATCCGAAGCTATGAACAAGATAATTTCAACAAGCGATAGATTATTCATGGCTGTTTGTGGGCCATCATGCTGTGGTAAAACTGAGCTTATATTCCAAATGCTACTGGGAAACACTTTTTACCCAAAATTTAAATCTATTTACTACTTCTATCAAAATGAGCAACCAAAGTTCAGCTCTATAGAGCGTAACTTGAACATTTTTTCACAAAGTTTTCTGGATTTGAGTTCATTTCACAGCTGGAAAACTGTCTGCTTGTTTTTGACGATTCTTGCGAGGAAATTTTCATTGACAAAGAGTTTTCTAAACTCGCAACTGCTGGACGTCATAGAAATATTAGCGTCATTTACGTTAAACATAACTTATTCCAACAGAGTAAATGGTCAAGAACAATTGATCTCAACACAACCCACATCATTTTGTTCAAATCACCTAGAGACATACAGAAGATCACCTATATTGGCAAACAGTTAAACAACACAAGTTTTTTAAAAGAAAGCTACGAGTTAGCAACAAAATTACCCTTTGGACACTTACTCATCGACTTGGACCCAAAAACTTCAGACTCCTTGCGTTATTGTTCAAATAATGTACAACCAGGTCCAACCATTTTTTATCTACCTTCCTCCAAAGCGGTCATAACTAATTTAACAGATGAGAGAGAAAGAGTTATGTATGCTAAAGCAAATGCTCGAGCTGTCTGATAGTAATTTCAGAAAGTTCCTCAAAGAAGCACCAAATAGTTTTATAAATTTTCTGTGCGAGTGTTTGCTCAATGTAATCAATGGCAATGTTCCAGTCAACAAACAGTTACTAAAAAATCAAGAGGACTCATTTCAGCAGTTATTATCAAAGGAAACAAGTCTGAAGAGAAAGCGATTTATTTTGACGAAAAAATCACAACTTATCAAGGCAATAGCATTCTCGTGCTATCTTTACTTAAAAGTCAAATAATGCATGCAGAAGAATTTGTTTTGATCCCCAAGAGGATTTTCATATCAAAAAATCCAACCAAGGAAGAAATTTTTGATAATCCAATATATCAACAAAAAGCCACTCAGTTATCGCTACTACAAAGATCTAATCCAAATTTTGAGCAGAGCAGTGGAAAAAAAGATGCTGACACAAGCAATGATAGACGTATCACAAGAACAAGGAGTACCGGTGATGGAACAAGTGATCCAGATGACGTAAAATCAGAATTATTTGTGAGTGATGACAGTGAAATCGAACCTGTAGTGAAAAAAACGGAAGGATTCAGCGTTTGACTCAATAATGCTAGAACTAAAATTAATGGATGAAAATAAAACAAAAAGAGCTGCAATAATCCTGAAAAAAAATTTTGATTCCGATACTGTTTCTATTAGTGAAGAAAATAATGTTCTCCATATTGAAGATGAACCTCAAGGAGTGAAGGTGACAAATTTCTTGCACAATTTACAACAACCTACCAAAAAAATTGACGTGTAAAAATATTCCAAAATATTGAGTGAACTTGATATAGCAGCCCACTTGGTTTACAATACTCATGCAAGAAAAGTTCTCGATGAGTTTTACAGCGAAGAAGAGGAAGAACAACCGACTCGAAATCAAAAGAAACAGCAACAAAAACAACCAAGAGGAAGATCTGAGACCAAAGAAAAAAGTGCAAAGCCAAAAGTCGATGAGAGCAAAAAGAAGACAGACGAAGACACGAGTAGAAAAATCTGGGCTTTCTATAGATGATATGAAGAAACTTGATAACCTTTATTTAAAAGGACCTGCGTCATTTGGAAACGCAAAACGACTGCAAAATTTGAGTAAATTATCAATGAAAAAAGTAAAAATGTATCTTGAAACGAAACCATCCTTCACCAAATATCGTTCACGTCGCCTCAGATTTCCAAGGCTTAAAGTAATTGTTAACGACCTAAATGAGATCTGGTCCGTAGATCTAGCATTTGTTGATAAACTTGAAAAGTACAACTGTGGTGTAAAATACCTTCTTTTTGCAGTTGACTGTCTGTCAAGATATCTCAGAGTTGAACCACTAAAAACAAAATATGCTACAGAAACTGCAGAGGCTTTCAAAAAGATGATCAAACATAAGCAACCTAAAAAAGTTTGGGTGGATGATGGTACAGAGTTCCTCGGTGCTTTCAAAGCCCTCTGCAATAAACGCGGAATTCATTTATACAGTACGTTCAGTGAGAAAAAGTCTGCTTTTGCTGAAAGAAATATACGTTCCCTCGAAAATATAATATACAGATACTTAGAAGAAAAGTGGATCTATTCATATCTAGATAAACTGGATTCATTTGTTAAAACTATCAATTCTAGAGTTAATCGAACAATCAATCTTGCTCCAAACAAGATCACGAAAAAAGACGTTCCGCGACTGGTATCGTTGATTACGAATACAACATATTCTCAAAAACCAAAATTCTTTGTCGTTTATCTTGTACGAATACTGAAAAAAGAGGACACGTTTGGAAAGGGCTACAAACAGTCATTTACATACGAGGTTTTCGAAATTTCGTCTATCTCAACATTGAACCCTCCAACGTATTCTCTTATCGACACCGATAAGGAAATTATTCAAAAAAAATTCTATCAACCCGAACTCCAATTAGTGCGAGAGTCGCCTGTGCAAAATGGCAAGTAACCGTTTTGAAGACGAATTTACGGTACATGTAATCTCCTCCGCTTCGATGGAGATCTTCGATCAAAACACATTGGCTTCATTCAGGAATTTTTTCAATGATGAAATACAACTGTCGGGAGACTGGAGAGTAGCTTTGAGTGAAATTATTATTTCAACAAAAATAGAGCACATCACAAACGGAGTCCTAATTTCTTACAGTTTAAGTGGTTTAGAAGATCACCAACGGAATAGCTCTGGAGCTAATGTCATATCACGTCCATACAACGGTGAGCGGTTAGTTTTCATGCCAGGAACATTTGATACTGTGGCACAGTTGCTAGCTACCATTAAAAGAACTGTTGGTTTACAGAGAAATTAAAAGTTAAGGTAAATTTGAAATTGTCTTTGGAAAATACGAGGGAATTACGTTTCCAAGCGATGAAATTCCTAGCATTATTTGTTTCAAGGGCACTCATGATGGACGAGGAACACACATTGGTTATAAAATGGACACAATTGCAATTAAACTGATGAAAAAAGTTGATACTAAGGCTTTTATGGGTGACTTTCCAGCTGATCTCTGCGCCGGGAAACATTTGATATTCATTTATACAAACATTATTGAGTATCAATACGTGGGCGATGCGAAAGCACCTTTATTACGAGTCATTGATTCAAAACAACGATTGAAAAACGGTAGCGTCTGCGAGCTTGAACCAACACACAGAATAGTTTATTCGAATTTGGACTACAAAAAACTTCTTTCAAATACAATTCAGTCAATTTCTATAGAACTACGCACCGAAACAGGTCAATTAGTCCCTTTTTCAGGGGACGGAAAAATCATTTTGACGTTACAGTTTAAAAAATTTGGTGAGTAAAAGCAATGGATTCATACTACACCAATCAAGCATCTGCTTTGCCTTATTTTTCTGGGCACTATAGGCAAAGAGGTAGCGGCTTTGGAGCTTTAGCAAGTGGTATCGGAAGAATCGCTCTACCTATTGCCCAAAAACTTTATTTTACCAGCAGCAAAACGAGTTGAAAAAGAACTTCTGTTACAGAGCGTACCAGAGTTAATGGACGTTGTCAGTAAAAAGAAATCTCCAAAACAAGCGCTGAAAAACACGATATCAAATACAGTCAAAAAGCAAACAGAAGGCTCATTGGCACTGCGAATGAGACAAAGACGAATGAATCGTAGACGATCTAAACGTTCAGGTTCAAAAACGAGAAAAGGTAGCAAAAAAATAAAGGTAGTCCTTTCAAAATACAAACAGCCAAAGAGGAGTCGGTCGGATTTCTTTGCCAAAGTTAAAGATGATCGGTAATATGTTACCAACAGAGGCAACACATAGTTCCTTGGATTTATTCGAAAAACCAGCGCTTCTTGTAGCTTTTGATGGGAGCTTTTGTCAAAAAGTAGGACCAGTTTACAGTCCTAACGGACCCATGCTTGAGTTTGAGGTTGCCGGAGACAGAAATAATTTTATTGATCTGCAAAAAATTTTCCTGGAAATCAAATGCAAGATAGTTCAGGCTTCTGAAGCTGATTTAAAATATGATGCTGGAGCTGCAGCAGATGTAACCAAAACAGACGCTCCTTACTATTGCAATAATGTTTTACATTCACTCTTTTCTGACTGTACAGTATCTGCCACCGGACTAAAAATTTCAAATGCAAATGGAAATTATGCTCACAAAAGTTTCATTGAAACCGAATTTTCTCACAACAAAGACGCAAAAGCTACTTGGTTGGCTTGCCAAGGTTATTCGTACGAGGATAATCCTGGAGCGATTGCAGCAGCTGAAGTTAACAGACGAAAAGCTTTGGTTAGACAATCTGCTGAATGTAATTTTTATGGCAAAGTGGCAGTAGATTTTTTTTACATGTGATCGACATCTTTTGAGTGGAGTCACATTGCGAATTTCCTTTCGAAGATCTATAGATGATTTTGTTGTAATATCTGACGATGCTGGAAAATCATACAAAGTGAAAATTATAGAAGCTAATTTGTATGTGAGAAAAATGACATTCAACGACGACGTCGTTTCTGCCATTGAAAAAACTTTACTAACAAGCCCAGCGTCCTATCCTTACTTGGAAACTATAACAAAAACAATTCTGGCTTCTACTGGTTTGCTAAGTTGGAAACAGAAAGATGTTTTTAGCAGGGAGCCTATTCGACGTCTTGCCATTTGTCTTAACACAAATGAAGCTTTCTTAGGAAGCAAACAACTCAATCCATTTCACTTTTGTAAATTTAATCTGGAGCAGATATGTATTTATCGAAATGTACTCCCCGTTGCAGACAGCCCCATAGATACAGCTGACGTAAAACGCTTGTACTTCAACACAATGTCAGATTTAGCCTATATTGACAATGGACATGGAATAAGTTTGTCTGAAAACCCTATCCATTTTATTATGGTGTTTGATCTCACCAGCACTCAGCAGGCGTCACATGATTTTATTCACCCTGAACTTACCAAATGTTCAATTTCAATTGAACTTAAGTTTTCAGCCGCGTTGCCCAGTAATATTGAAATTTTCATAACTGGTGAAAAAGCAAGTACAATTTTTATCGACTCTGCACGAAGAGTTTTGAAAAGACATATTCTTACAAATTGATGGATGAAGATGAAATAAACAACCTCGTTCAAGGATGTAAACGTTTGAAGTACAAATTTCATGGTGTGTTTGCAGCTGACAATTTTCCGCTGCACTTATCTCAGAACAGTTTCATTATTGTGAATGTGTCAACTTCTCAATCAATTGGAACACATTGGATACTTATTTGTCGAAGGAACGGAGATTATATTTTTGCGGATCCCTTGGGACAAAATCTAACTTCATATAAACATTTGCACAATAGACTTGTTTCCTCTGCTGGTAATATACAAACTGTATATGAATTGCTAAGAAACCAGCCAATTCAAAAACCAAACTCAATATTGTGTGGCTTATTTTATATATATTGCTCATTATCTTTTTGGTGGAAAATAAATTGTAAAAAAGAGTGATGTTGAATCGATACGTTTTGCGCTTCATATGATGCTCTAACACTACTAACACGATTTGATGAAATAAATTTTTTTTTCAAAACTTTATTTTTTCTTCAAAAACTCAGCGTACACACAAAACATCATTGTCAATATCTAACTTTCCATAGCCACTCACAAAAATATCCATTATTTGACAAAAAGCACCAGAATGAGGACCATACAAAATGTTTTCAAATCTCTTTAGAGTTTCAGTTGATATCCGGTCAGTTTGTAATTGCTGATTCAATGTTTTCTCAGCATTATCCGGAGATTTGTAACCAACTATTCCACTTGGGTGGTAATTTTTGCTCAAGGCACTGCTCAAATTTGGTAAGCGCTTCTGAATGCTGGTTGCTTCTCCTTTTGTCGGCGGCGCTGAACCATTGTTTTCCACAGCTAGTTTGAGTTTTTCGAAAATCTCTCCAGTTGTCTCCACTGTGGCTCCGTTTGAAACAAAAGTTTTGAAGGTTGTGTACAAGCAAGGAACTGCATAAAGCTTATTTCGTTTTAATATTTTCGTAGAAACGTCAGACACATCAAACAACACATGATATTGGTTAGAGGGTAACAATTCACAATAGCCGGTTTCAAAATGCATGCAAACAGCGTAATTCCGGGCAAACATTGAAGATGGTTTTTCTTCTGAAACGAAAAACCTGAAGTTTTTTTGAAATTGTTTAAAGTAAGCAGGTGAGCGCTCGTACATAGCTTCCACCATTTTCTTTACAATTTACTCTTGATCAAATAATTCGTGTTCGTCGTCTTTTTGCATTAACTTGGGTCGTTTTGCCGGGGTTGGTTTAGTTGTTGAATCAATGTCATTTGAGTTTTGAGCATCCGCTCGAATTTTTGGAGTTTTCTTTGACAACTTTTCAAACTCTTCCAAAGTCAGGGTTATTCTTTGTTGAAGTTCATAGTCATGACACCCTTTTTGAATAATTTTAGAAAGATATAAGTTCCTGTTCTTTCATATGTTTTGAGCGTGACTCGAATCAAGCGTTTTTCATTCTTAGAAACGTCAAAATGAGCGTCTCCAAACCCGGCGTCTTTTTCAGCTGTAAATGGCATTCTGATTTTGTTGAAATTGGAAATTTGTTCAACTGTTCTTCTTCAAAAAATAGTGTATAATGTCTCCCCTGGTGAAAGTAAAACTCAACAATTTTTACATGGTGCTAAAAATAGAATGGTTCAACTGATAAGAGTTTTGTTAAGAGCGAATATTAAGGAGAATAATGGTTTCATGGTACTGATTAGCGTTTTAGAACCACATGTGCTCTTTCACACACATTGTACGTAGAGCAGTCCGCTTAAAGCCATAAAACAGGGTCAGACGGATTACATGTATGTTCATTTCACCATTCAGCGCTAATGTTTAATGAAAGACACTTGTAACCTTAGGTTTTGAACAGTAAACCACGGTGCAAAACTCTTATTTATTAGCTATAACTAAAATAATTTCATGTGTTTACTTTATTATCAGTCATAAAACCCATGCCAAGACCACCACGACTAAGACAAATAAAACTTCTGTAGTTTTATGCTTCTCCAGTTTACCTACTAAGTTAATCACATGAGTACAAACTTCCAACTCTTTAAGTTGTGAACCGAATTCGGGTAACCCACTCATTCACTTTTTTACTTGCGATTGAATAACAGCAAACCAACTGCTCCATTTATTTCTTGAATTCTTTGAACTGTTTGTTTCAATTTCTGATTTTCCCAAAAATACAAAATTCACCAAAACTCAAATATCTAGAAATGCCTTATTATATTCTGTGTGAAAGCGAAGGCTCCTGGGAACGGACAATTGCGTATCAAACTTATTACGAAAATTTTATTGTCCTCATACAACAGAAGAAATTCAATGAGAAGGATGTTTGGAATACCCAACAACATTGCATGATTCCAAAAATCTTTCTAAACTTTCTATCTCAACTTCCTGATAAACCGTCATCAGATTCGATCGAAGGATCGTACATCACGTCAGGTGGTATTATTCCTCCCTCGAAACTGGAGGATCCTCTTGTGGCTTACGATATAGTTAATTTACCTGCTCCAGTCAAGAAAATTTTGTACAAATACGACTGTGATACAGTTCCATTCTTTGAGAACCAACTAGGTGTTACCCAAGCTTGCGATGATCTTGCTGACTTATGGGGGCTACCTCGATCACCTGAGTCGCCCTCAGCACCAACACCAGCAGTTACTCCAGCGACTGATCCGAGTCCAGCTGTATCCCCAGCAACCAGCCCATCTCTCTTTGAAAATATGAAAAGTTGCATTAGCAGCTCTCAAGAAAATTTCAGTGGTCTCTGGAGCAACCTGTCAGGTACTAACTTTGAAACTCCAATAAAAACTCAACACAACCAAGAAAATCAGAAAATCAGGATACAAACAGCACTATTGAAATTACACCGGTGAACACAGAGAACCCGGAGACCATCAATGCTCCAAAGAAAAGAAAATCATCGACCCGTGTGAGAGAGCTGTTTGAAAACTCAGACTAACAGAAAACTTTCTTAAAACTGGAACAATTTCAGTTAACACAGTTATTTCCTACTCTTTGGCCAAAACATTAGAAAGTTATGTACAACACTGTATGCACTACTGAAATTTGTGGGTCAAAAAATTTGATTTTTATACAAAGTGAAAAGCAATAATTCCACATGTGAGCGGGTAATTGTTTTTAATATTGGAAGTATTTCATAAAGAATTTGTCAATATATTGAAACTAAAGGGATCACTAGTTTCCAAATCTAATGTGTGTTGTGTTGAAGTTTCCCAAAAACTGATTTACTCGATCTCAGATAAATTTAAATTTCTTGTTTTTGGTTTTATAACAACAGAGTTTTAACCAAATTTGGCTGAACGCAAGAAATCCTTAAATCTTCAGAACAGAAAACTTAAACGTACAGGTTATGGAATAAAGTAGAATTGTTTATATCTAGAGTCAATCGGCTCACTGTGAGCAAGGTTCAAACAAACCATTTTAATATAAAAAATTTTGAAGAAAGAAGAATGAACAGCAATAAATTTTCATTATTTTGGAAAAAAATATCAAAAACAACAGAAAATATGTAATTTATTCTATTTTTGAAATACTAATTAATCCTCGCTTAAAGCCCTCTACTAAAACACTTTGATTTCAATCAGATGACTCACTACAGAACAACTAATATTATAATAATTTTTGGGGAAAATTTAGTATTTTCGAACATTTTTTTGTGAAAAAAAGTCAATTTTTTGCATATTTATGGTAAAATCTCAAAAACTTGATTAACGATTTTGGAAATTTTCTCCGAGCGCTCATGGCATTGTGTTCGAAGTTTATTGGAAGCAATTATTTGTTCCTAAGAAAAAAATTTTTCATAACAGACCATCAGCTGACTGCAGATTTTTTATGAAAAAATCAATTTTTTTGGCAAATTTTTTGTAAAATCTCAAAAACTTGATTAAGGATTTTGGAAATTTTCTCTGAGCGCTCATGACATTGTGCTAGAAGTCGATTGGAAGCAATTATTTGTTCCTAAGAAAAAAATTTTTCATAACAGATCATCAGCTGAAAATTGTTTAAAGTTTTTTTCGTTGTATACAATTCATTGAAGACAATTCAACTTATTTGGAAACTTTTTTGACAATTTTGGTTCCCCCCTAATAAGATACGGTTCATATTTTGTTCTTGATCACACCTTCTTTAATACTTGGGCAAATTTTGATAATCTTGTCAAGTAGCGCAGAGTTTTATTCAATATTTGGGATATAAAACATTATCAAATCTGGGAAATAAACAAATTGTTCATTGCAAAGTGGGCGTTGGAGAGGTCAGGCACAATTTCAATTGTATACTTGATCAATAGGAGTGTTCAAAATGGTTGGTAATTATACATAGGTTGAATATTCAATAAAACAAGCAGAAATTCAACTTTGGTTAAATGCTTAGGGAAACTAAACTATAAAATTGTAGTTTATCATGTTATAAACTATAAATTGTACTCAAGTTCATCATGTTTTGAGCCAACCCATACTTATAACTGAACCAGATAAGATATATAAGAATCTGATTTCAATGTTTGATAACGAAATGCAATAAAACGAAATTCACTGGTACAATTTTGAGCTAATGTATTAGTAATTTCACTATTATTGACCTTTCAACGGAAGATAATGTTTGACATTTGATCTGTTTAGGCGTTACTGGGAGCAGCGTGTAAGTTTGTATCTCTAACTTTCACTTTGCTCCGTTGAATGTCTCTGAACGTGTGTGCGAACACTTTCTCGAAATACTTATCAAATTCTTGCAAAATAAAACTCAAACTACGAGTCTTGATTACATTGGATCTTTGACAATTCCTATTGCTTCTGAAACAACCTTTCTCAAAACATTTTCTTTATCAAATTCAAACCAACTTTTTTAAAACAATTTTCTATCATTATTTCAACTTTTATAAAGCAGTTTATAGTTTAATTACCATTTCTTACAATCTTGATCAATTAGCTTTAAAAAACAACATAATCCCAAAATACAATCAATTCTGTCAGAATGCCTCTGCAATGCACAAACTCTCCGGCTCAGTTGTCTGATAGACGAATCTTCAGAACAGAAAACTTAAACGTACAGGTTATGGAATAAAGTAGAATTGTTTATAACTAGAGTCAATCGACTCACTGTGAGCAAGGTTCAAACAAACCATTTTAATATAAAAAATTTTGAAGAAAGAAGAATGAACAGCAATAAATTTTCATTATTTTGGAAAAAAAAATATCAAAAACAACAGAAAATATGTAATTTATTCCATTTTTGAAATACTAATTAATCCTCGCTTAAAGCCCTCTACTAAAACACTTTGATTTCAATCAGATGACTCACTACAGAACAACTAATTTTATGATAATTTTTGGGGAAAATTTAATATTTTGGAACATTTTTTTGTGAAAAAAAGTCAATTTTTTGCATATTTATGGTAAAATCTCAAAAACTTGATTAACGATATTGGAAATTTTCTCCGAGCGCTCATGGCATTGTGTTCGAAGTCGATTGGAAGCAATTATTTGTTCCTAAGAAAAAATTTTTTCATAACAGACCATCAGCTGACTGTAGATTTTTTATGAAAAAATCAATTTTTTTGGCAAATTTTTGGTAAAATCTCAAAAACTTGATTAAGGATTTTGGAAATTTTCTCTGAGCGCTCATGACATTGTGCTAGAAGTCGATTGGAAGCAATTATTTGTTCCTAAGAAAAAAAGTTTTCATAACAGATCATCAGCTGAAAATTGTTTAAACTTTTTTTCGTTGTATACAATTCATTGAAGACAATTCAACTTATTTGGAAACTTTTTTGACAATTTCGGTTCCCCCCTAATAAGATACGGTTCATATTTTGTTCTTGAGCACACCTTCTTTAATACTTGGGCAAATTTTGATAATCTTGTCAAGTAGCGCAGAGTTTTATTCAATATTTGGGATATAAAACATTATCAAATCTGGGAAATAAACAAATTGTTCATTGCAAAGTGGGCGTTGGAGAGGTCAGGCACAATTTCAATTGTATACTTGATCAATAGGAGTGTTCAAAAAGTTTGGTAATTATACATAGGTTGAATATTCAATAAAACATGCAGAAATTCAACTTTGGTTAAATGCTTAGGGAAACTAAACTATAAAATTGTAGTTTATCATGTTATAAACTATAAATTGTACTCAAGTTTATCATGTTTTGAGCCAACCCATACTTATAACTGAACCAGATAAGATATATAAGAATCTGATTTCAAAGTTTGATACCGAAATGCAATAAAACGAAATTCACTGGTACAATTTTGAGCTAATGTAATAGTAATTTCACTATTATTGACCTTTCAACGGAAGATAATGTTTGACATTTGATCTGTTTAGGCGTTACTGGGAGCAGCGTGTAAGTTTGTATTCCTCTAACTTTCACTTTGCTCCGTTGAATGTCTCTGAACGTGTGTGCGAACACTTTCTCGAAATACTTATCAAATTCTTGCAAAATAAAACTCAAACTACTAGTCTTGAATACATTGGATCTTTGACAATTCCTATTGCTTCTGAAACAACCTTTCTCAAAACATTTTCTTTATCAAGTTCAAACCAACTTTTTTAAAACAATTTTCTATCATTATTTCAACTTTTATAAAGCAGTTTATAGTTTAATTACCATTTCTTACAATCTTGATCAATTAGCTTTAAAAAACAACATAATCCCAAAATACAATCAATTCTGTCAGAATGCCTCTGCAATGCACAAACTGTCCGGCTCAGTTGTCTGATAGACGAATCTTCAGAACAGAAAACTTAAACGTACAGGTTATGGAATAAAGTAGAATTGTTTATAACTAGAGTCAATCGGCTCACTGTGAGCAAGGTTCAAACAAACCATTTTAATATAAAAAATTTTGAAGAAAGAAGAATGAACAGCAATAAATTTTCATTATTTTGGAAAAAAATATCAAAAACAACAGAAAATATGTAAATTATTCATTTTTTGAAATACTAATTAATCCTCGCTTAAAGCCCTCTACTAAAACACTTTGATTTCAATCAGATGACTCACTACAGAACAACTAATATTATAAAAATTTTTGTGGAAAATTTAGTATTTTCCAACATTTTTTTTGTGAAAAAAAGTCAATTTTTTGCATATTTATGGTAAAATCTCAAAAAACTTGATTAACGATTTTGGAAATTTTCTCCGAGCGCTCATGGCATTGTGTTCGAAGTCGATTGGAAGCAAATATTTGTTCCTAAGAAAAAATTTTTTCATAACAGACCATCAGCTGAGTGTAGATTTTTTATGAAAAAATCAATTTTTTTGGCAAATTTTTGGTAAAATCTCAAAAATTTGATTAAGGATTTTGGAAATTTTCTCTGAGCGCTCATGACATTGTACTAGAAGTCGATTGGAAGCAATTATTTGTTCATAAGAAAAAAATTTTTCATAACAGATCATCAGCTGAAAATTGTTTAAACTTTTTTTCGTTGTATACAATTCATTGAAGACAATTCAACTTATTTGGAAACTTTGTTGACAATTTCGGTTCCCCCCTAATAAGATACGGTTCATATTTTGTTCTTGATCACACCTTCTTTAATACTTGGGCAAATTTTGATAATCTTGTCAAGTAGCGCAGAGTTTTATTCAATATTTGGGATATAAAACATTATCAAATCTGGGAAATAAACAAATTGTTCATTGCAAAGTGGGCGTTGGAGAGGTCAGGCACAATTTCAATTGTTTACTTGATCAATAGGAGTGTTCAAAATGTTTGGTAAATATACGTAGGTTGAATATTCAATAAAACATGCAGAAATTCAACTTTGGTTAAATGCTTAGGGAAACTAAACTATAAAATTGTAGTTTATCATGTTATAAACTATAAATTGTACTCAAGTTTATCATGTTTTGCGCTAACCCATACTTATAACTGAACCAGATAAGATATATAAGAATCTGATTTCAATGTTTGATACCGAAATGCAATAAAACGAAATTCACTGGTACAATTTTGAGCTAATGTATTAGTAATTTCACTATTATTGACCTTTCAACGGAAGATAATGTTTGACATTTGATCTGTTTAGGCGTTACTGGGAGCAGCGTGTAAGTTTGTATTTCTCTAACTTTCACTTTGCTCCGTTGAATGTCTCTGAACCTGTGTGCGAACACTTTCTCGAAATACTTATCAAATTCTTGCAAAATAAAACTCAAACTACGAGTCTTGAATACATTGGATCTTTGACAATTCCTATTGCTTCTGAAACAACCTTTCTCAAAACATTTTCTTTATCAAATTCAAACCAACTTTTTTAAAACAATTTTCTATCATTATTTCAACTTTTATAAAGCAGTTTATAGTTTAATTACCATTTCTTACAATCTTGATCAAATAGCTTTAAAAAACAACATAATCCCAAAATACAATCAATTCTGTCAGAATGCCTCTGCAATGCACAAACAGTCCGGCTCAGTTGTCTGATAGACGAGCACTGAACAAGCATTTGCTAAGGAAGCATGAAACTTATCCAAACGTGCCCACGTTCAGCTGTTTCAGTTGTTCAGAACAAGTGAAAAGTTTGCCCTCCCTACGCAAACATTCACAGGTTTCTCATAACCAACCTATTCTGAAAGTGTGTTATGCATGTCGTATGGGCTTTCAGTCAAAGTTTGACTTTGCACGTCACATAAACAACGAACATGTTCATCCAGCCTACGAAATGGATCCAGTTGAAAAGAGCCCCGCAACGCCAGTTGTCAGCTCAATCAAGGGGTGCATCAAATACTATGAACTTCATCCTACCAGTAACGATCTAGACATCATGGAATATTTGTTCAGAAAACGAAACGAGATTGAAGAAATCATCAGATAACACACCAATCAGTACCCTCAAAAAATGCAACTGATGGTTGAGATGACCCTTCAAAAACCTGGAGAAGAAGAACCAGAAAAAGTCAGCGTCTACTTCAACACGAATACAACAACGGTATACTACACGGGTATAACTGATACCGTTTTTGAGGAACTAGTGGACAACATAGTTTCGAAGCTGGTTTCTTTTTCAATCTATGGAAGCGGATGGCAGCTGCAGACAATTGACAAAATCACGATCAAACTGGTGCGTTATATTCCAGTGAGGGGGGGCAGCTTCATACCTTTTCCGGATAACCATCCGTTGAGGAGAGACTCCAATCTCCTGAACATACACAACGCAAATGATGACATGTGCTTTCTGTTAGGTATCATCTTGTCTACTTGAAAGAGAAGTTGGAACCACCTAGACCCTGCTTCAGACCCGGGACAAATATATTGACATATAGCAGCGAGAACCCTTCAGCATAGCAACCGATTGGTGAATTTGATATGCCGATGAGCCTGTTGGACATTTCGAAGTTCGAGGATTTAAACGAAGTTCAGGTCAACGTTTTCAGGTAACCCCTTTTCTTTGCAATAGTTATCCAAAAATCCACACAAAAAACTTTCTTAAAAAAAGAACCAGCTAATGAAATTAATTGATGTAAAAAAAAATAAAAAACCGTGTTCACTAACTAAAGCTCTCCAAAAAAATTAATTTTAGGTATGAGTCAAAACAACTGCTGCCTTTGAGACTCTCCGCTGGAGAAAATTATCCGTTTCTTCTTGACTTACTTCATTTCAGCAATGGAGAAACTTACCATTATGTTTTGATAGTAAACTTACACAAACTCATCTCAAAAATTAGTGGAAAAGATTATCGTGAAAGAAGTTATCTGTGTCGAAATTGTTTCCACATTTGTTCTTCCATTGAATACTTCAACACACATCAGCAAAAAGGTCTCGAACAAGATTCGCTACAAATAACTATGCCTAGTTTAACGAAAAACAAAGTGTCATTTAAAACTTTTGCTGCGAGGTGGTTTTCACCCTTTGTGATTTACTTGGACCTTGAATCGTTGATAATTCCAGTAGCAACAGTGAAAAATCATCCAAATGTCTCCAGTACTCATGCTTTAGAGAAACATCTACCATGAGGTTATTGCTTAATGGTCATAGAGCGAGGAAACCCTGAACTCATACACCTAACATCTATACAGGTCCTGACTGCATGGAGAGATTTTTGTCCAAGATCGAGAAGCTAGCAAAATTCTTTTATCATCAGAAGAGGAAGTATCCTATCTTCATTGGAAAACCACCTTCAAAAACATTTCATACATGTTGTTGGATTTGCGATGGTCCCTTTGAAACTGATGATGAAAAAGTTCTGGATCATTGCCCCTTTCGAGGACAATTTCTGGGTTATGCTCACAATGAGTGTAACTTGAAGCGCAGAACACTTGATTTTACGCCAGTTATTGCTCATAATCTGATGAACTACGATCTTCATCACATTGTTAAAACCCTGCACTCCGCAACAGCAAATGTAAAGATTGAAGTGGTACCCACGAACGATGAAAAGTTCATTGCTTTGAACTATGGCGTATACATTGAGACTAGAAGGCGAAAACGAGACGAGGTTGCTATTTATGAGTACTTACGATTCATTGACAGTTTCAAATTCATGCCCAGCAGCCTGAGTAAATTAGTACAGACTCTGCCACATGACAAATTCACAATCTTGGATAACTTTCATCGTGGATATGGTCATGAACAACGTGAGCTGCTAAAACACAAGGGAAACTTTCCCTACTCTTATGTAGATAGTTTTGACAAACTAAACGACCTCGAACTTCCTGGTATACGACACTGGAAAAACAGCCTGAAGGATAACAGCATCGACATAACGTGTGCGGAACTTGATCAGCTGAAGAAAGTTTTCAGAGAATTCAATTGTGAGAACCTAAACCAATTTCAAGAGCTGTACCTCACTGGAGACGTGCTGCAACTGGCATGTTGGTTTGAGGAGTTGAGGTCTGTGTGCTATAAAACATACTCGCTTGACTGCGCGCAATTTTACACCGCCTCAAATCTCTCAGGCAGCGCATGTCTTAAAGTGTGCCAACCACAACTTGAGCTTTTGACTGACCGCGAGCTGCTTGATATGACTGAAAGAATGATCCGTGGTGGGGAGGCACCAGTATTCAGCTCAAGGCTAGAAAGGGCTAACAGTCCTTCACTGCCCAACTATGATGAGTCAAAAGAACTGGCATCGATCATTTATATCGATGCAAATAATCTTTATGGCGGGGTTATGTTCAACTACCCACTACTTGAGAAAGCGTTCGAGTTGGCAACCGAAATAACTCTTGAGGAAATTCTCCAAACGGACGATAATGGAGAGATTGGGTTTGTTGTTGAAGTGGACCTGGAATATCCGGATGCGATTCATGAGAAGCATTCGGATTTCCCAATCATTTCTGACAAACAACCAATTGACCCGTTGGAGCTCAGTGAGTACCAGACCGAAATGAAAAACGCACTGAAGGTTTCAGCAACAAAAAAACAAATAAACTCAGACAAACATTCCATCCTAAGTCTCATTACGTTACCCATTTCAGAAACCTGAAATTCTTTGTTGAACAAGGAATTATAGTACCAAAGATTCATAAAGCTATCAAGTTCCAACAATCAAAGTGGTAATCAAAATATGTTGAATTAAATACCCAAAGGTGACAAGAAGCAACATCAAAACTTGACCAGGATTTATTCAAGCTAATGACGAAGTCGACATTTGGTAAACTTTGTGAAAGTTTAAGGAATCGAGTTACTGTAACTTTTGTCCGCACTCAAGACGAACTTTTAAAGGCTACATCTGAAGGTGTCATTAGGACTATAAAAGTTATTGACGAAAATCTGTCGCTCATTACCAAAAAGAAACAGAACATAATGTGGAACAAGCCTACCATAGTGGGCGCATGTATTTTGGAACTGTCCAAACTTTTCATGATGGACTTCCATTATAATGTGATGAAAAAAGAAACTTCATGCCATCTTTTATACTCTGACACGGACAGTTTTATCTACAAAGTACAAACGGGTAACTTTTACGATGATCTATCAAAAAACCCAAACCTAATTGCACACTTCGATCTCTCTAATCTCCCAAAAAACCACCCCCTATATGATCGGTCTAATGAAAAAGTGGCGTTAAAGATTAAGGATGAATTAGCTGGAGCACCAATTGAAGAGTTCTGCGCACTTAAACCGAAACTTTATTCTTTAATTGCGGGCGGTTTCGAAAAAATGTCTGCTAAGGGCACCAAGAAATTTGCCCAGTCAAAACTCCACCATGAGCTGTTCAAAAAAAACCCTCGAAACCGGTGAACTTGTCAGACTCGAAAATGTAAAGATTGCTTTGACAAAACATCAACTAGAAACTGTATGTGTGAACAAAATTGCCTTGAGTGCGTACGACGATAAGAGATACATAAATGCTGACCGGAAAACAACATTGCCTTTTGGACATTTCTCTCTTCGAGATGAGTACATTTCAAAGAAAATATGTGATGAGCCCGATTGGGGAATCGAGTCAGAAGAGGATATTAACGTCTTCAATTTACCCGAGGGTGGGGAAGCGTCTGGATGCGGAACCCCTGATCCCGGTTTCAATCAGCGCACTTATTCAAAAGAGGAACTTGAAGACGTTGTTGACTTAACTAACCTCTCTGAAATGAGCAATGAGTCTGACCATGAGACTCCCCATAACCCCTTTATTTTGACAGAAGCTGAAGAAAGCAAGAGAGCTGACACCATTCCCTCTACCAGCGACGATTACACGCCTTTGTCAGTAATCAAACAGAGAAAAAAGAAAATCAAAAGAAGAGAGGAGAGCAAAAAAAATTTACCCAGCACTAGTCGACCACAAGTAATTGAGGAGGAAGAAGTTCAAAGTAATAGAGACTCCCCAGTTATTTCTACTAAACGCCAACGTATTTGACTTGTGTTTTAAATGGGCTTTCAGTTCTGGGAGGAAAAAAACAGATTTGCAACATAAAGTACAAAATTTTATGTTTAAATCAGGGTGATGATGGGAAAAATGGGCGTTTTTTTCTTGATTTTTGTCAAAATAAATGTCACAAATTTTGCAAATATGCATTTCACTGAAGCATTGAGCAAATTGTATAGATTGAGCTCGTAGCGCTTTAAGTAGAGACTTTAAAATGGAGATTGAATATTTATAATTTCCAAACTTCAAGTTGCAAACCCTCATTTCTTTACTGTAGGCAAATAGGAATAGTTCCATAACAAAATATTCCATACCACACTGACTCAGACAAGTTAATTCGATCCCCAAATAGCCCCCTTGAAGTCTTCCATTCACCGACACAATTTGTCTTTAATCGTAATTTGAACATTTTCCCTCACTACCGCAATATAATTTCAAAGCCCCTGAAAACATTCAGATTTAATTTTTCTAACCATTAAATTAAATTTCCACAAATTTTATAACCTTTGATTCCGTTCCTCGTAAATTCCACGCCGTAAACAAATCTTTGACAAGTCCAAACATTTCCCCGCTCACCAAACTAAATAAAATCCCAATTTAAAGTTTTACCCTCAATCGCGCACAAAACATGAATTCAAAACCACCAAAACTCAATTCCCAAGTTTCAATTTACATGAACCATCAAAATGAAATGGAAATAGCTGAAAAGTATAGTAATTTGCCTTACACTCTGAAAAAATTACAAGATTTCACTTTTTCAGAGGTAAAATTTCTTGTAGGGGGGTCCGGACCCCCCCCCTACAAGCACTAGGCAACTTACTATACTACTCGCATGTGAACAAAAAATCACTAGCGAGAAAGCGAATTTTTGTTCAAACACCGTTCTCTCACTCTACCATAAATTTTGAGCGAAAAAAATTCACGCCGCAAAACCACTCGCTTTTTCGCTCAATTTTCTGTTTCGGAGTGACCAAAAAAACCACTCCAATTTGAATTCAAAAATCATGAAAATGTGAACAGATCTTAAAAAAAAGACAGCGCCGCAATACAATTCAAATTCTTTGAATTGTAAAGAAAAATAGGAGCGCTATATTGATTTTGCCTTCACAGGTAAAGTTAGGTGCTGCACAAATTGCATAAGAATCTATATCTTTCAAAAGCAAAAAAACTGGCTGATTTGATGAGCAGTTGTCACTTAGGCAGCAACAGCAGGCTTGTCTACCACGTATTACAGGTGAAGTAAACAATTATTGTTATTTCTTCTTAATCCAGAGCTGAAAAACAGTACAACAAATTTTTTAACTCAAATTTTTCAGTTAAGATTTATTGGTTTAATGTCACGAAGTTGAACATTTTTGCTTTTACTATTGCAGTTGTATACTTCTTAGGCAATATATTTGGCTATTAGCGCAGCCAGTAATACCCATGCAATAGTTGTTCAAGATTAACTCTGATTGGGTAGTTCTTGCGATTACCAGAACTCTTTCCAGAATTTTCCCGGAGAGATTACCACCATTCAGGCATTTTTTGCAAGACTCTCTGGTATTGTACATCTGATGAACCTTGCAAGAATACAGCAAGTTTTTTTCGATTTGTGTGCAGTATGCTTCAACGATCTGTTAATTTGGTGAGACATTAAGTAACTTAGGTAAGTTGCGATATGTTTTGAATCGAATACGATAAACTCGTATGTAATGGTTAAGTGACTCTGCTTGAAGTCACTGAGAACTTCTGGCGTTTATCGAGAACCGCGAAGCGGTTCGAGATAATAATTCAGAATTTCGAAGTGACTTCTGTAGAGTCACTTAACCATGCTTAAAACACGAAACGCGCACGTTTTAAAATGACGAAAGTCAACAAAATTTAACTTCTGGCTAAGTAGCAACTTCTGCCATTTTGACTTCTGGCACTGCACTTTCGGCATTTTAAAATGTTCACGTGAGTGTTTTAAACTATTTTCCATGCAGTTGAGTTTATCTGGTCTCCATAGGGAAAATTTGAAGAGGTTGTCTGGTCAATAGCAGTTCTAATAATTCATTAATAGAATTAGTTTTATCGGTTAAATGTTTCCATAGTTAAGGTGGCACCTCTGAATTGTAACTTCATGGTGTTTCGATGCTTTTCTTGATCTTTATGATTTTTTGCATGCGTTGATGTTTTGAAGTACTCAAAATACTTGCTGTGATAATAAACAGGCGTAAAACTTGTTAAAATTAAAATTTAACGCTTTAGGTTGTTGAAAAATCTGAAAAATCCAATCGATTAATCATAATTGTTTCAGCGGCCTAAATACTTAGAATGTCCAGTTGATCAGAACACTCTCAAATTAGCAACTTGATTAGATAAATCTTAAATGCTCTTGTTGATTGGATAAATTAGCAAGTTGATTAGAAAAATATTGAATGTTCCAGTTGATTGGAAAACTCTTAATTGATCCAGTTGATCAAAAAAACTCTTAAATTAGCCGGTTGATTAGAAAATTCTTAAATAACCCAATTGATTAACATTTCAAATATTACCAAATTCTAAGATATGTTTGCATTTTTTATTAACTAACGGGGAACGATTTTGAATGAGATTGGAACAATTTACTAAGAATTATTCATATTTTTTCGCGATGCCTAAACCACCATCAGTCATTTCGTTTTCAAGACCTCTAAAGAAGTTTTAAGTTTTGTTTCAGAATTCTCGACACTTAGCTGAAATGTAGTTGGAGTTTTGAAATATATACTCCCACTACCCATTAATGTTTTTTCAAGGGCATGCAAGTTCTTATAGCTTACGTTTTAATTCCGTCACTTTAATATTTTTAAAGCTGTAATTAATAATTTCGAAGGGGAAACCATTGTCAAAATAATTAAGCTGGACGCATGCAAGTCTGGCCTAAGAATGTGCCTCTCCTATTTTCGAGGAGCTCTGAAATTGAACATCACAAGAATAAACAACTGACAAAACTACTCAACATAAAAATACCAAAAATGCCAAAAATATTAAAAAAGTCGAAAACTGACATGATTTTAAAACTCAACTTCTTACGCTTCAGTTTTGAGTGCCCCAAAAATATGACTATATTGAATTATATTTTATTACTATAATACAAAAGACCTAATTCTGCTTTCAAAAATATTTGCAGTTTAGAAATCAATTATTACTTTTGTAATTTTTTTAAAGGTATTTTTGTACAAATAGCGTTCAATGTTAAAATATCTATTCAAGAAAATTACAGAAGCTTCATTGGTGGCTTGTATTTTATAGATCACTTGAAGAGAAAGCGCACTAGTTATGATTTATACAAGGGGTCAAAGAAAAAAAATAATTGGAGAAACAAGATGAAAATGAAATTTTCAAAATCTACAAAACGTAGCTTCATTTTTCAACAAAATTTAAAATCTAATTTAAAATTTATATTCAAAGGCTTGATTAAAACCTCTTCGAAGTCGAATATGGCAACCGTTTAAAACTTAAATAATTTATTCAGATGACGATTCTCTTATTGTAGAGATTATTTGTGTTACTCAAATACTGTGATTTTCATCGGGATAATTGAGATGATGTTGGATATTCAGCCAAAATAGCTTCTAAAGCATCGGGCAAAAAGCACTCAGAAAGCATTCGTAAAAATTGCTTCAAAGATTTTTCAAAAAATCCGAATGATAGCCTTGAAAAAATTTTTCAATGTGTCACCTCTTACATTTTTGAACTTAAAATAAACCAATTGATTGAAATTGACAAGATAATATGAACATAGTTCCGCCTAAAGATCTATGTCACGTGTTTATTCTTTGAAAAATCTGGTTTTGAATTTTTACTCTATCAAAACTCTTCAGGTATTTGAAAGCGTAATATTTCAAAAGAAACAATTTGGTGTCAAAATTGGCTTGTTGGAAAAATGAATTCTCGAAATCTGGTTCAAAAACTGATTCATTATGAGTAATTGGAATGCTCTATTTACGCAATCCGAGAAAGGATTTGTTATTAACCAAGGAGGCTCGGTAATGTTGGAACAGTATTTTTCAAAAAGAAATGTGTATGAACAAAAAGATAGCCTCCAACGCCAAAAACTCTGTGAAGTATAAAAAATGCCGCATTAGATTGACGAAAACCGCCAGTATTGCGTAGAAAGCAAGTCTAGACGATCAATAAAATCGCACAAATATAACAACAAACATTAGTTACCTCCCTTTTGTATACTTTTTTTAAAAAAAAACTATTAACAGGTCAAAATAGCGTCAGATAAAACTTAAACTAAACAAAATAACTTGTACTTCTCTGGAAAAGATATGGGATTACTCCATAATAGGGCTCGGTATCAATTAGACAAAAAATAATAAAAAAAAACAGTATTAAAAAATTGGCTGATATTTTTAAAACCTATTAATTTCAAAGTAATGAAAACCATTAGACAGCAATTGAAAAGAAACAACATGTTTATGATCACATATGACTCTATAGGAGGACGTTAAGAACTGTTATTATTTAATTTTTTATGCCATTACAAAGAAAACAATGAATAGAGACAAAAAAGAAAAATTCAAATAAAACGTGAGAGAAAACGCTGTCGACGCCGTAGGGCTAGATTTTGCCCCACAATGTTTAATTGAGCCATACTCAAACTCCAATAATTTGGCTTGCAACTCCTCATTGACGAGGAAAGAAGTTGACAAAAAAAGAAAAACAACGAAATAAAGTAATACTTTTGTATTTTTCGATCGAAAAAAATATGTTTAAAGTAATGAAAACCATTAGTTGCAAAAAACTAAATGGTTTTTTATTGGTCCAAAAGATGCACTTGAGATTGTTAAATGTTCAGAATATGTCTTAAGTCTACAAAAAGAACCGTCAAATATAGACAAAATCAGTTACTAGATTACTTTTTTTGTGAAATACCCAAGTCAAAGACAGTATATTTACAACGAATTCTTAAAAACTTTATATTTTGTACACTTGCATCTTCCCCTGATAACATTAATGTCATATGTGACCTGTAATTAATGAGACTAGGAAACAAATTGACAAAAAAGAACACAAATGCTCAGATAATAGGTGTTTTTTATTTTTGAAAACAATTATTTTCAAAGTCATGAAAGCCATCAGCTATCTATTCAGAACAGAATATTGGCTCATTGATTTAAACAGAAGAAAGCCAACAAGAACAGTCATTTATCAGAAAAATTTATACGACTAAAAGTTAAAGTAAAAACTACAGTTCAAGAGAAATTTGAATAAATAAAATAAATTTTTCGAGAAAGGGGTGACGAAGCCGTTAAAGCCGTAATCTTTGCCTTTTAAGGCTTTCACATAATCATGTGTTTCTTATGTTTAACGCAATAAAATTTTATGTGGACTGTCATTAAAAAGATAATGTGATGCCACGAGAAAAGAATGAAAAAATAGGCCAACACCTTAAAATCGAAAATAAAATTGTGAAATCTACTAGAATCAAAAGCAGAAACAATAACTTAACGCGTACAATTGCAAAAAAATTAAATAATCATTCAGCAAAAGGAAGAGGGAGAAAAAGCGTTTTCTCTTTGCTGACAGTACGCTTTAAGTTGACCAATTTAAAAGAAAAAAAATGTGATAAGGGACAATAAACCATTGTTTGTTTAAAAATGAAACAATTTTGAAACCCAAACCGACCATAAATTTTGGAGTAAAGAAACCAAAAACAATAATTTGGAACTGCTTAGGAAGCCAATTGAAGCTGACAACATTGAGCTTTGATTTGAATTGCTCTAATCTTTAAATAACATAAAAAAGATCGATTTTTTTTTTTAAAAAAAATTACCGACTGAATACAATCTAAAATATTTTTGGATTTTAGCAGTCCAAAATTGGATAAAAAATAAGCTTGCTATTGCTGTTTGTCCATTAAGATCACTCAATTGTTTTGAATAGTTTAGATCTTGATAATTTGTTAGTTAAAACATCAAAAATAATTGCTGGGTTTTTTGATAATCATGAGTAAAGTTAGTAATATTACAAAACATTAATTCCAGACTACTGTCAATTGAAGTTAATGTAGGAATAGTTCCCTTTGTTGTTTACAGTGGTTGTTATTTTGATTTTTGGTGTTGACTTTCGGCAGATTTAATGGAAGTGGACTAAAGAAGCTTTCGTGGACTAAAGGAATTTTTTGATGAAAAAACTTGAATTTTGAAAAATTTATTCAACATTTTAGACAAAAAAATTATTTGAAAAAGTCAACAAGACTTTTTTGTCCAAAAATAAAATCAGAAGCGTTATTTTTGACAAGACGTAAGCAAAATTGACGAAATTTTAGGGAACAATTCCGGAAAATGTGAATAAAAATAAATCAAATCGGTCCAATATTCACCAAAACTTGAACTACGATAACTCGCTATTGATAACTAAAATAAAAAACTTTTGAATTTCATAATTTTTGCTGGACGGGCTCGCCTTTGATTCCACTCACAACTGTCCCCGATGAATATATCGATCTGTCAAAATTGCCTAAACAAAAAATAACATAGCAGGAACTGTCCTGACGTACAATTCAAAAAATTTTCACTGACTAAACAAAAAAACTAGAAATAGAACGTACTATAAGTGAATTGGAAAAACCATTTCAAAAAAATCAGATCAAAAAACAAAAAAAACAGAAAATCAATGTCAAAATGCCGCATGTGAACAAAAAACCATTCGCGAGAATTGAAAATTTGGTGCGAACAAAAAAGTAGGCGTAGAACG
>NC_134480.1:15938763-15973763 GCF_964194025.1 Convolutriloba macropyga
ACTTAATTTGGAGATATGTTTACAATGAATAACTGCCAGAATTACATCCTAAAGTCTAAGACAATTTTAATTGTCGAACCAAACTCAAAGATAAAACTTTAGATCGAGCCTAAGTGAAGGATGCCCAGCTTAAATTGAGGATAATCCATTAAATCGAGCCCAATTTTTTTCATGTCTTATATCGATCAACGACCGCCTTTTTACAAATAATATAAGTCGAAGACTGTCTTTTCATGAAGTCTTGGCCTCGACTAGGAATTGATTATGTATTGAATAGGAATCGCTAATTGAATAGACCGAAGAAAAACGAAGGGGAAATATTTCCTCAAGTTAGTATCGTCCGTTTAAGCGGGAGAAAAAAGTTGTTATTTTAAATTTCTTGAGCATCTCAGTTTTTAAATGCACAAAACTTTCATCTCTCTAAATCTTTTAATAATCATTTGAAAGTTGGGGGTCAAGAAAACACTGGGGCAGGGGGTTAAGAATATGACTGGAAAGTTAAAGTTGAGTCAGATATTTTAACAAGTTTCGCTATGTAACAATACAACGGGGCGGGGGGGGGGGGTCCAGGGACAGAATAGATCTAATCTATTAAATGCTGTCTTTTAAGGTACTTCGTCCTCGTGTGTAGTGTTCCATTTCTCTTCTTCATTCTAATCGCAATGTTATGGCTTGTCGAATCACCTCGCTATCTCGTCAGTGTTGGCCGAACCAACGAAGCCGAGAAAGTCTTGAGACGAATTGCCCGGATGAACAACCGGGAACTGCCCAAAAAATTAATCCTTGTACCCGAGAACGAAATCGGCGCCACAACCGAAAAAGAAGCGACTTATTTGGACGCTGTCAAAATTTTACTCTCGGAAAGCAAAATTATAACTTCGTTTGTTTGTATTTTGCTTCTCGGATTAGCGTCGCGTTACGTAATATACGGAATGGCGTTCGTAAAAACCGAGCTAATTTTTATGGACGCTGAAAGCAAAAGCGATTATTGTCATGCGGCCGAGGAGCGAAATTCGTACGAATTGGAAACGAAAGATTACATTATGATGCTCGCAATTCAAAGCACTGATTTCTTAGCGGCGTTTGTCATGTTTATTGTCTTAATTTATGAATGGTCTTTAAAATTTTCAGCTTTGCTATGTTACGGAATTTCTATAATTCTAATTTGCGGGTTGTATTTATGTCCGAGTTTGTATGTCGCTTTGGCGTTAGTGGGCGCTTCTAAAATGCTAATTCAAGGGCCGAATATTTTAATGTGGATTCGACTGTCGGGGCTTTTTCCGACTAAAATTCGAACAAGTTTGTTCGGAATTTGCACGTTTTTGATGTATTTAGTGTTACCTATTACGCCATATTTAGTTCAAACATTGTCGAAACATTCACAGCATTACGTAACTTCAGTGACTGCTGGGTTCCTGATTTTGGGTTTTATTTCTGGGCTAATTTTGCCTTGGAGGATTTATGCCAATTAATTGCGATAATCTATGTTTCTACTTCTTTTCACCCCGATTCATTTAACCCCGCAAACCCCGCAGTTGGCATTTAGGCATGTTCTCTTATACTTAGGCGGATAGTTAAAAGTCCGGGTCTTTCCCATTATAGCCCCCCCATTGAAAATATACCCCCCCCCCCCATTATGGTATATTTACCATGATTGGGGGGGGGGGCTATGCGTTATCTGACCACTAAGCTGGGGGGGGGGGGGGGGCTATAATGGGAAAGACCCAAAAATCCTATGTTAGGTTGTGATAGTTTCATATCAAGTCCCAACGGCCGCTGAGGCATGGCCATGTCCCGCGAGGGCGCATGATTATACCATTGTTAATAGTACAATTATATAAAGCATTAAAAACGGGATGAAATGATAGAGGTGATAGAGCGGTGAGATGATCGGGGTGATATGAAAGTGGGTTGAACAAATTGGGGTGAAGAGGCGGGACTCCGTTTCAAATTTGTGCGGCTTTAGCTATGATCGTTTGGTGTCTGAAATAATTGTGTTGGTTATAAAGATTAAATTAAATGTTTCGGTAAATTGTTTTTAACTGGTACATGAAAATTTATTGAAATTAGTTTGTAACCAATAAATTTTATTCGTTAGTTACCAAACAGATTTTATTATAGTCAAGGGGGATAAAAATTGTTAAGAGCATTTTAATATGCGTCCCGGATTATGAATGCTTAAATCGAAGGCCAAACTGGATAGCAATATTGATGCTCATGTTACATAGACTTATTGTTATGATAACCGTTTTTCAGTACCCAGGTTTAGGTCCAGACGCAAATTGAACTTTGACCAGCAGACCCACTCGAAGGCACACCCGTGTGCTCCCAGATCAAAATAACAGGGTCTGGACAGCGGTTCGAGCGCACAATAGTCTGGACTATGGTCTGAATTCCGTCTGATCAGAGGCGATTTCGGTCTGAAAAGTCTGATCATAGTCTTTACAGTCTGGACCATTGTCTTGGTTAGGTCTGATCAGAGGTCACATCGGTCTGAAAATTCTGATTAGAGCCCGTTTCGAGCGCACTTGGATCTGATACGAGGACGTTTCGAGCGCACTTAAATCTGATCAGATGCCATTCCGCGCGCACTTGAGTCTGATCAGAGGACGTTTCGAGCGCACTTGAATCTGATCAGAGGCCATTCCGAGCGCACTTGAGTCTGATGAGAGGACGTTTCGAACGCTCTTGACTCTGATCAAAGGCCGTTTCGAGCTCACTTGAGTCTGATCAGAAGACGTTTCGAGCGCTCATTAGTGTGATTGGAGGCCGTTTTCAGCGCACTTGATTGTCATCAGGAGCCGTTTCGAGCGCACTTAAGTCTAATCAAAGGCAGTTTTGAGCGCAGTAGTGGTAGACTAACTAATGTGGCGTCGGAATAATCTCAAGTCATTATCACAAACAGACATTTGAGATCTTTTCCAACATGGAGGTTCTGGGTTCCTCCTCTCATCCATGCTGGAAACCGGCTGTGGCGGATTTCCAAAAAACCTGAGTACAAAGAGTTTAATCATCCGTTCTCTCATTCGTATGAAAATAATCAGTCAGATCATTTTTGACAAGACAAACAGTTAATTAAAATAAAGAAGTGTTTTTTGAAACAATTGAAAGTTTTTATGTGAAATGTAATACAAATTTTTGGTGCCGAAAGATGTACGTGAACGGATGATACAACTTTTTTTTATTGATAAACGAGTTTTTGAGACTTTCCAGATCAGAGTGTCAGATTATACCAGCAAGGACTCATCAATTATCAATTTAAAACAGCACTGAACCATTCAATTGAAAGAAAAAAGCGGTTTTCTAAGGCTAACCACAGAACTATAATTGAGAAAAACTGTTCAACAGATGACCTCCAACTGGACATGGCTAAATGCCAGACTTCCCCTCATCTGAGTTTGAATTGTTGACAGACTATGCTCATGATGAACAGACTGATATATTACCAACATGCATGAGATTCATAAAATCTCTGAACAGAGCAAATCGACCCTTGAAAGATTCGAATTTGAGCATGCAGAGGTCACTTCGGTCTGAAAGGTCTGATCATAGTCGTTATATTTTGGACCACGGTCTGGGTTGTGTCTGATCAGAGGTCAGTTTGGCCCAAAAAGTTTGATCATAATATTTATAGTCTAAATCGTGGTTCAGGTTCATTCAGATCAGAGGTCACTTCCGTCTGAAAAGTCTGATCAGAGGCCGTTTGGGACACACTTGAGTCTAATCAGAGGCCGTTCCGAGCGCATTAGAGTCTGAACAAAGGATGTTTCGAGCGCAGTTGGGTTTGATCAGAGAACTTTTTGAGCGCTCTTGAGCCTGATTAGAGGCCGTATCCATCCTATTTGGGTCTGATCGGAGGCCGTTTCGAGCGCACTTGAAACCGATCACAAGCCACTTAGAGCGTTAATGAGCTTAATCAAAGGTTGTTTTGAGCGCAGAGGGATAAAGTAAGTGCTGTGTTGTCAGCATAATCTCAATTGAATTTCAACAACGGAAATTTGATGTTTTTCCAATATTTTATCAAAGTGTTCTTCTCTTTTTTCCTCATCCATGCTGGGAATGAGCCATGACGAAGTTACAAGAAAATTGGGGCCCGAAGAGTTTCATCATTTGTTGACGCGGTCATATGAATATAACCTTTTTGTTCACTTTTTACAAACACAAACAGTAAATTAATTGAAACAAAATTATTGTGGAACAATTAAAAATTTTCATGTAAAAAAAGGAACAAATTTTTGGTGTTGGAGGAAGTGCGGAACGGATGATGCAACCTTTTGTATTGCTAAATGCTTATGTAACATAAATATAGAAGAAACTTCCAAATACGACAAAGATTTGTTAAGGCTTCAAGGATCTGAGTGTCAGAGTATATCCGCAATGATTCATCAGTTATCAATTTAACACTGTACGGAACTTTTCAAAAGAAAGAAAAAAAAGTTTATTATGACTAACCATAGAAATAGCAGTGAGAGAAACTACTCAACAGATGACCTCCAACTGGACATGGCTAAATGTCAGACTTTGCCTAATGTGAGTTTGGATTGTTGACAGACTACGCTCAAGATGAACAGACCGATATATATTCAGCATGCATGAGATTCATAAAATGTCTGAACAGAGCGAATCAACACTTGAAAGATTCAAATTTGAGCATGCAGAGGTCTATTCAGCTAAAAGGTCTGATCATAGTTGTTATATTTTGGACCACGGTCTGGGTTGTGTCTGATCAGAGGTCAGTTTGGTCTAAAATGTACGATCATAGTATTTATAGTCTAAATCATGGTCTGTGTTCGGTCCGATCAGAAGTCAGTTCCGTCTGAATAGTCTGATCAGAGGCCGTTTGGGACGCTCTTGAGTCTAATCAGAGGACATTTCGAGCGCTCTTGAGCCTAATTAGAGGCCGTATCCATCCTATTTGAGTCTGATCAGAGGCCGATTCAAGCGCACTTGTATCTGATCACAAGCCACTTAGAGCGCAATTAAGCTTGATCAAAGGCTTTTTTGAGCGCATTAGAAATATAGCAAGTGATTTGGTGTCAGCATAATCTCAATTCAATTTCAAATACGGACATTTGATTTTTTTCCAGTATTTTTTGAAATTGTACTTCTCCTTTTTTCTCATCCGGACTGGGAACGGGCTATCACGGAGTTACAAGAAAATTGGGGCCCGAAGCGTTTCTGTCCGTTCATGCGGTCATATGAATATAATCACTTTCTTCATTTTTTACAAACACAAACAGTTAAAAAATTGAAGCAAATGTTAAGTGGGACAACTGAAAATTTTTATGTAAAAAAGCGAACACATTTCTAGTGTTGGAGGAAGTGCAGAACGGTTGATGCAACCTTTTGTATTGCTAAATGCTTAAGTAATATAAAGAAGTCAGAAACTATCAAATACAACAAAGAATTGTTAAGGCTTGCAGAATCTGAGTGTCAGAGTATATCCGCAATGATTCATCAGTTATCAATTTAACACTGTACGGAACTTTTCAAAAGAAAGAATTAAAAGTTTATTATGACTAACCATAGAAATAACAGTAAGAGAAACTACTCAACAGCTGACCTCCAACCGGACAAGGCTAATTTCCAGACTCCGCCTGATTTTGAGCTTGAATCAATGACATAATTCGCTCAATTTGAACAGACTGATATATCAGCATAAAATGTCTGAACCGAGCAAATTGACACTTGAAAGACTCGAATATGAGCATGCAGAGGTCACTTCTGTCCAAAAGGTCTGCTCATTGTGGTTACAGTCTGGACCAAAATCTGGGTTCTGCCTGATCAGAGGTCAGTTTGGTCTAAAATGTATGATCATAGTATTTATAGTCTAAATCATGGTCTGGGTTCGGTCCAATCAAAAAAGTCTGATCAGAGGCCGTTCCGAGCGCATTAGAATCTGATCAGAAGCCTTTTCGAGCGCTCATGAGACTAATTAGAGACCGTTTTGATTCTATTTGAGTCTAATCAGATGCCGTTTCGAGCTTACTTGAATCCAATCACTAGCCACTTAGAGCGCAATTGAGCTTAATCGAAGGCTGTTGTGAGCGCATTAGGGATAAAATAAGTGATGTGGTGTCAGCATAATCTCAATTCAATTTCAAAAACGGACATTTGATTTTTCAATTATTTTATCAAATTGTTCTTCTCCTTTTTCTCATCCGGGCTTGGAACGGTCTATGACTGAGTTACACGAAAATTGGGACCGGAAGAATTTCGTCATCCGTTCACGGTGTCATATGGATATAACAATTTTGTTCACTTTTGACTAACACAAACAGTTAATTAATTGAAGCAATTATTATGTGGAACAATTGAATGTTTTTATTTAGAAAAGGGAACAAATTTTTGGTGTTGGAGGAAGTGCGGAATGGATGATGCAACCTTTGTATTGCTAAATGCTTATATAAAATAAATCTAGCAGAAACTATAAATACAACAAAGACTTGTTAAGACGTCCAGGATCTGAGTGTCAGAGTATATCCGCAATGATTCATCAGTTATCAGTTTAACATGGTACGGAACTTTTCAAAAGAAAGAATAAAATAGTTTATTATGACTAACCATAGAAATAACAGTCAGAGAAACTACTCAAGAGCTGACATCCAAATGTACATTGCTAATTGCCAGAATTCTCTGGATCTGAGCTTGAACCAATGACATACTTCGCTCAGGATGAACAGACTGATATATAATCAGCATACATGAGATTCATAAAATGTCTGAACAGCGAAAAATGGCACTTGAAAAATTCGAATTTGAACATGCAGAGGTCACTTTGGTCTGAAAGGTCTGATCATAGTTGTTTTAGTCTGGACCAAAATCTGGGTTCTGTCTGATCAGACGTCAGTTTAGTCTAAAATGTATGATCATAAAATTTATAGTCTATATTATGGTCTGGGTTCGGTCCGATCAGAAGTCACTTCCGTCTGAATAGTCTGATCAGAGGCCGTTTGGGACGCACTTGAGTCTGATCAGAGGCCGTTCCGAGCGCATTAAAGTCTGAACAGAGGACGTTTCGAGCGCACTTGAGTCTGATCAGAGGACATTTCGAGCGATCTTGAGCCTAATTAGAGGCCGTATCCATCCTATTTGAGTCGGATCAGAGGCCGTTTCGAATGCACTTGAATCTGATCACAAGTCACTTAGACCGCAATTGAGCTTGATCAAAGGCTGCTTGGAGCGCAGTAGGGATAAAATAAGTGATGTGGTGTCAGGATAATCTCAATTCAATTTCAAAAACGGACATTCGAAATTTTCCCAGTATTTTATCAAATTGTTCTTCTCCTTTTTTCTCATCCGGGCTGGGAACGGGCTATGACGGATTTACAAGAAAGTTGGGGCCCAAAGACTTTCATCATCCATTCACGCGGTCATTTGAATATAACCATTTTGTTCACTTTTTACAAACACAAACAGTTAATTAATTGAAGCAATTTTAATGTGGAACAATTGAAATCTCTTATGTAAAAAAAGGAAGTGTTGGAGGAAGTGCGGAACGGATGATGCAATATTTTGTATTGCTAAATGCTTATGTAACATAAATCTAGCAGAAACTATCAAATACATTAAAGACTTGTTAAGGCTTCCAGGATCTGATTGTCAGAGTATATCCGCAATGATTCATCAGTTATCAATTTAACACTGTACAGAACTTTTCAAAAGAAAGAATAAAATAGTTTAATTATGACTAACCATAGAAATAACAGTGAGAGAAATTACTCAACAGCTGACCTCCAACTGGACATGGCTAATCGCCAGACTTCGCTGGATCTGAGCTTGGATCAATGACATACTTCGCCCAGGATGAACAGACTGATATAAAATCTGCATGAATGAGATTCGAAATTAGTCTGAACAGAACAAATCCACAGTCGAAATATTTGATCTTGATCATGACGAAAAATGATAAAATGGCCGCGCACGTTGAATGTTATTTTGATTTGTTACAGAGACAAGAGTGAGTATTCGTGTCTGAAATAGTTATCGAAACTTAATAAAGTCTTTGGAAAGTTGAAAGAAGTTGCTACCGAGGAGTTGTTAGTGAGAATTTGCGTAGGGTAGGCAAGTCGAAAAAGCTCTTAAAATTAAAGAGATAGCGCTTAAGGTCAGAGTCTGTCTATGCTGAGTGAAGAATGGCAATTAGCCATTCTCATATCAAGTGAAGTCTGGCAGTTACACAAAGTCTGGGTTCTGTCTGATCAGAGGGCATTTTGGTCTAAAATGAATGATCATAATATTTATAGTCTATATTATGGTCTGGTTTCGGTCCGATCAGAAGTCACTTGCGTCTGAATATTCTGATCAGATGCCGTTTGGGACGCACTTGAGTCTGATCAGAGGCCGTTCCGAGCACATTAGAGTCTGAACAGAGGACGTTTCGAACAGATGGGGGTCGTTACGTTAATATCGCTACTCAGAAAGAGAGCAGAGATTGGAAATGTATGCGTACTCGTATGACTCACAAAGTTCGTCTACAAGCACACTGTAAAATGAAAACTGCTACTTGTTCAGTAAACTTGGCATGAATAAAAACTTGAAAGTTTATGATTATGAGCTAAATTAATCTGACCCCTGCTCCGTGTTTTCACATTACGTGCCAATGCGTCAGATATGAAAACAAATTAATGTTGAGCTATAAACCTGCCTGAACCTATAAAGTTTGTTTATCCTTGATGCGCACAATTAGCAAGGTTATCAAGCATAGCCATATTCCTAATACCAGAGACCGTGAACCACTAAAATTGCAGTGAAATTAGGACCTGATAAACGTTAGAGTGCTCTAGTTTAGGCAGGGGTTTAATAAAAGACCGTGCGCCAGTACATGGCGGCATGAAAGATACATTCATTGACTTAAAATGGTACATGAAAAGATTTAAAATACAGGTTTTAAAATCATCTCGACATTAGCTCTCCGCAAGTTTTTCAATTGGATTTTACCTGGATTTCAGCTGGAGTTGAGCTGGACGCAAAATTTTTAATTGCACTTCAAGAGTTGTCTTGTGCATATCACAATCAAATTTTCAATATTCACGAAAGTATGATGAAAACGGGAACTGATATAATATAAGTATAAGAAAAATGTATTTGATAATCGACATCACGGAAAAGCAAACGCATTTTTGCCAAACAATTCCAAAGAGCCAAGAAAACTAAAAATATCTTCTAATAGCGACAACTAATTGAATTTAGGAAGTTGAAATTTCATTAGTTTTTGAACTCAAAATTGTTCTCAGCTTGAAAAAAAAACTAATCCGATTTATGAAGCATATTCGGTAACAAAACTGATTGCGAGTCGTCTATATAAGTCGGGGAGTTTGAGTGAAGCAGATAAGAGCAGTTTAACCCTTTTTAATGAGTGATGTAGAGTTGGAAAGGCCTGTGTAGAACGGTTTCATCCCAAAAAAATTTATTTCCCTGACGGTTCTTCCAATCAGCCAGT
This sequence comes from Convolutriloba macropyga, assembly GCF_964194025.1. Taxonomy (NCBI): domain Eukaryota; kingdom Metazoa; phylum Xenacoelomorpha; order Acoela; family Convolutidae; genus Convolutriloba; species Convolutriloba macropyga. Next base: position 15,948,206 of record NC_134480.1, read on the forward strand.
TTTTTAATCAATGAAACCAACAACAAAAAAATCACCTTAAAAACACAAAAACATTACCTTTCTAGTAAGAAAATCAACTGGACGGATAATATTAAGTTGTAAATTCATAATAAATTTAAAAAGTTTGATCAATAACTTCATTAGTACACGCAACTCGTGTCACCATGTTCTTGAACGAAAAATGCTTCAAGAATCTCTCTTTACGTTATATGAAAAATTTTGTATCAATTATTTGGATTAAAATGCGAATCACATTTCTGTTTGAACTTTTTATCTTATTTATCCCGTACCTAACTCCAAGTGCGCTTCAGTACTGGGCCAGTATAAAATGCAATTCCTCAACATTTCTGAATCAGAAACTGATTCATGTCACTTTTTCTGACTTGTCAGACTTTACAATGGTCAGATTTGGGCCAAGTGTAAAAAAAAATTTATGTACGGGGATTGAACCCACAAGCTCATGCCCCTAGCCTGTTGTCCTCCCTTCTGCGCCACCACGGCTGTTTCAACGTCTTCATTTGCGCTGTTATTATACGCCTGAAAGAAGCAAATTTCAAGCGAGAAAATATATTACATGGGAGACTTGCTTTTACATTTGCCCAGTATTGACTTCACTTGGAGTTCGGTATGGGATGTCAACAGTAGGCAATATTGCATGCTGCCCATAAAATAGTTTCAAACTTTGAATATTGCAACGTTGGGTCTAAAAAGAGAAAAAAAACAATACGCCTTCTTAAACAAAAGCTTTTAAGAGATGAGCAATTTTTTTGTAATCAACTGTCGTCAATTTTTACGCCTTTTCTGTGACACTTCCTATAAAAAAATGTCGATGACTTTTAAAAGGTTATAATAACTCGTTTGAGAGGTTCGTATGCAACAATTCGTTTTTAAGATAAATGGAGAGACTAGTAAGACATGTAGATCGACACAATCTGGTATTTCAGTAAACAAAACAAAGCGAAATTTTCACTATCAATAATTGGGAAACTATCGATAGTGAAAATAGGTACATTTTTCATCATACTGATAGAATCACATAATTCTTACAGTCATAACTCCAAAGTCATACAGTTTTTATGAAGTATTCTTAACTCAACATCGTTTACCTTCACTCGATATTGTTTACTTGTAACTCAACATCATTTAATATTCACTCAACATCGTTTACTAATATGAAGAATTGATTACGCAGATTAGTTTTATGGTTTCATTTTTGAACAAGTTAAAAAGCTTCTTGCGACACGTTGATATCTGCAGTTTGCTGTAGTCATAAAATATTTTAACCTGTTAACTGATTTAAAAAAACTGGGCTGAAAAATGTGCTGCATTTTACATTTTTTGACCCTCCCTGTATTCGTTCGAAGCTGCCTCTTTGAAACCGTTCTTCTCAGAACGTGACAGGACTATTTATCCATTTCAATTCTACCCATAGCCATTATACCCAATGCAACTATACTCAACGTGCCATTTTACCCAATACCGTTGTACCCAAAGCCAACTTTAATTTTCCCTATCGTTAAAATCACCAGAACAACAATTTAACTGATTATTTGATTAAATATGGCCCGTGTGAATTGATGTAAACTATAACAACCGGACATGTGATTAAGTTATTCACTTAAGTATGTTAAAATCGTCCTTGTAATCCCGACTAATTTGTAATCGGATGTTTGGGTGACAATTGTACAAATTGGCATTGGCTATAATGGCAGATTGGGTATAATGTCATTGGGTAAAATGGAATTGGGTAAAATGGCAGTTCGGATATAAGGGCATTGGGTTAAATGGATTTGGGTTAAATGGATTTGGGTGAATTGGCATGCAGCTGTTTTTCAAACAAACAGTTGCAAGCGTTTTGTTTAAAATCAGTTAAAGTTATAAAAAATATTTTATTCAATTTTGGATTGATTGGTCACTACTATCCACTTTTAGCATAACTGTAATAATCATAACATACCAAAAGTTATTCGCACGGGCAGAAGTTTCAAAACCCGTAAGGACATTTTCTCAATCTCATGTCTAAATCTGCCCAGAAGCCTAACTGAAGTAGAGCTCTCATGAAAACTTTTTAAACCATTTTTGCATCTTTGTCACCATATTTTAAAACTTTATAACTTTAAGACCTTTGTTGTTTTTCGCAACCTTTTGGCCACTTGCTTTCATCTTCCTCAGCAACTTCATATTTTTTGATAAATTTTAAAGCTTTTCATCGCCTTCTTAATATCTTTTAAACAATTCTTTTAATGAGCTGCCATTGAGGTTTTGCTTCTCAATATACGGTGTTACATTTGACAAACTGCAAAGACTCAAAAATCATCATTTATCAAAGTGTTAAATTGATTTATTACAATAAACAATTCCGTCTATATCTAAAGTAAGTTGAAGTGATTAAAATAGGCATCGTATTCAATATAATAGCAATTACAGCTTGCATTTGTATGAAAAGTGCAATCAAATAAAAAATAATAAGAGTAAATTTAGGTTTCATTCAAATTAGGCGCCAAGGTTGATCACGTTTTGCATTCGTTCTCAGTTGAATTATTTGATCATGTGTAAGCATAGAAGACAAAAGAAAATGCGACCATTAGTAAAAAAAATGTTAACTTCTTTGTGTAAATAATTTATTGAGTGTATTTTAAAGATTTTCAAAGCCAAAAAATAACAATCGAACCGACAAAATTTAATTCGAAGGAAAGCTACTTTATCCTGTTCAGGAAATTAACGAAAAACGAACAAGATCAGTGATCCTTGATAGAGATAAAAATCACAAACGGCTACTCACTTTTGGTGTTCAAATGATTTTGAAACAGATACAAGCTCTTCATTCAGAAGTTATTCACAATTTTGAAAATTTTGCTATTGTCTCAATTTCCCGCGTATGAACGATCCATTTGTTCAAAAAAAAATAATACACCACGCCAATATTTTTCCTAAATGATCAAATCACAATTTAATATTGCACAAAAAATCTCTGAGTTTATAATTGAGTTGTTTTTTTATTTATGATTTATTTCGCATCACCGGCGTTCGCAGCCCCGCCGTCCGCTTTCGCCTGTTCCGTGGATCCCGAGGTGGCCTTGGACTTTTTAAACCTGCCGAATCCCGCCTGGATCTTGATAGCCGCTTTCTCAACCTCAGGGTCGTTGAGGTCTATGTCGACTTCTTCCTCCTCCTCCTGCTGGGCTGTGGCTGCCTTTGCATCTGATTCGCTAGCAGACATTTCTGGGTTATTTTGTGGGTTTAGTTTGTCGAATAAACTAAGGAGATAGCTGAAACAATTATCAACTTTATTCAAAATCGATATAAAATCAGTAATTCGGGCTTCAAAACGTGCAGCGACCCCTATATTATGCTAAAAATATATATTCAAAGGCATCTGTGAGTCTTCCGGGTTCTTCTCTTTGACTACCCGGGTTGACCCCATAACTCAAAGAGTTATAAAATTACAACTCCATATTATGGCGTCTATGAAAAGTTGTAGTCATAGAACTTTCATAAAAGGGAGTTCTATGAAACTAAATTTTTATGGATATTTTGAAAACATCATAAAAAGGAGGGGAAAATATGTTTCGAAAAAACTAATTTGAAAAAAAAAATGGAAAAAAATTGTTTTTTAAGCGAACAGAGAATTATTGAAAAGTTGTAGTCATAGAACTTCATTAAAAAATTGGAGAAAAATAAAGAACATTTTTTCAAATAAAAAACTCATAGCATGCGCTGATATGTTCAACGAAAAACCGTCGAATCAAGTGGGGTTGCAACTAGTAAATAACAATGAAAAATTTGTAGTCATAGAACTTCATAGAACAGTTTTGGTTCAGTTTTTTTCCGTAAAGGAACTAATTTCTTTCTTAATTAGAAAAATTTTGAAGCGTATTCTATGTTTTTGAACTGTCTTTGAGCAAACACTCTCCTCATAAGAAATTGAAGAACAGTATCTCACTGTTTTGTCTTTCGAAGTTACTCCATCTAACATTATTAATTTTTGGCATCATCAAATACGTTTTATTTGTGATACTCCCCTCAAGTTCAGGCCCACGAGTGTAAAACTAGCGTATAGCACAAAAAATATGGGAAACTGAAAAATCGATGGTACACGAAAACAGTTTTCTCCCAAAAAAATTTTTTGGAAAATCGGACACCGACATTTTTTGTTAAGGTAGACCGAAAAAAATCAAGACTCTTTAAATGCCTCCTTTCTGTTGTTATGGAGACGTAGTAACCATAAAAATTCCATATTATGGAAAAGTTGTGGTCACAATAGCGGTCTTTGCGACCTTAGCCCAACTGCGCAAAAATTTTTGTCATTGCGAAAAAAATATCTCAATTTAATTGCAATCCATCGCTACAAATTGCTCAATTTTCGCCTTAATTTTTACAGCTGTTTTTAAATTAAAAAAGAAGATATTAAATATCAACAAATGTTTCTGACAGGTTTTAGCGTTTTAAGGTAGAACAGATTAACGACATATTTCATTGGAGCTAATTGAAAAGACGTTGAAAACGATTCTAGTGAAAACATGCCCTGTATCTCGATGGAAAAATTTCATGCCGTTTTCTGACATTTTCTAAAATTCAGCAATTTCAATTATAGGTTATTTTTCAAGAAAAGAAATAAAGTTAAGAGAAAACAAGACAAAATTTACACGAATAATTTTATTCAAACACAAAAAGTTTTTTGAATTTTTGATATAGCGTAGGATTTGTACAGCAAAATTCACTTTTAAAATTGCGAAACAGTGTAGAAATGGTCTCTTATAATACACAACAAGCAATTTAATAATTCTAATTTTGAATTCGTTGCCACTTTTCATGGAAAAATTTATTTAGAAGACGAAGTCTTTTAATTAAGATCAGAGACAAAAATTGCCACAAATGTAACTCAACAGTTCCAATTTAAGTTGTTCCCTTTCGACAAATTAAATCTAATTGTTTGTTTTTCTTAGTTTTTTGTATTACAGATCACTGAACTTTATTATGAAATCTAGCATTTGGAGAATAAGGGTGTTATTGTCATCTTTTTATTGCTAAACAATTTTAAGTCTTAAATAATATATTTCCTTTATACAGAAGTTTACTCGAGCAGTGATTGAATCGTGGAATGATCTTCAAGTTAAAAAGGGATTTGTTGCTATTTGTAATCAAGACCGAGATCGCATCAATTCTGCCATCGGTTGAAAACTTTTTGGTTATTATGGCATATTCCTCAACCATATCTGAATAGCACCGACTTTTAATGCGCTCTGACAGACATTTGTAGCTCAAAACCCAGGTCCGCAGAAAATTGTACAAGATTTATATTAAGTCAAAATCTTTTGTAATTAGAATACAAATGTTGCTCTTTGTCATATTCTATTATTCTGTCAATTGAGAAATAAAAAAGGTGTATGAAACGATTAAACTTTTGGGCAAAATTTATCCAAGATGAACTGTTTTGAGATTTCATATAATCTTCTTTACCAGAATGCGGATAGTTTTCTTAAAATGTTAAAAAAGTATAACATAAAGACATTGCTTTGTAAAATTTGTGAGACTTGAATCACATTTCGTTATTCGAATTCGCGAACTTGGTACATCTTTTCAGAAATTTTCTCAACCCGAGCGGTGTGATTGATATATTTATATCTTTCTCCTGTATGTACCGTTTCATAGAAACAGAGGTTCCTAAGTAAAAGATTTCTTTTGAATCAATTATAGCTGAGGTTGATAATAGTTTTTTTATAATAATTAATTTCAGGTAATAATTCTGTGATGTTAGTAAATCTTCAACTCATTTCAATTTAAATTTTAGGTGCATTAAGAATTATTGCCTAAAATTAAATCGTCAAAATATGAAACAGTGAACAACGGTTTACCTAAGTGAAGACAGTTTTGAAGCTTCACTGATATTTCAGCGTTGCATTAATTTTTCACCTTTTGAAGCACAGTGATATCAAAGATGTGATTCTCATTTTGAAGTATATCAACTTTACCACTTTTTCTTTAATTTGTGGTTCAATTCACAATTTTTATATCACTTTATAAACCTTTGAAGTTCTATTTTCCAGTCCTTTTATATGTAGAGCATTTCATCTTGGTTGTGTTAAACAAAAACTATTGCTTCTTAATATGATATGATGCCCCCACTCCTGTTTTTATTTAAGTTAGAACCTAAATCGCCCCAAATATAAAATATTAACCTTCATTTGACAATAACAGGGTCTTTATTTTACCAGAAAAGAATAGATACAATAGAAAAAGTCAAAAAGGCGACAATTTTTCCTCAAATTTTGTAGAAAATCCGTTCACGCTGCCGACCTTTATAAAAAGCAGCCAGCATGTCTGATTAGTTGAGCATCAGCATAACTTTCACCTGGATAGGCTCCAAAAAATAGGAAGCCATCGGGGAATTAAACTGAGACGTATTCGGTCCAGTCTTATCGGGGGAAGAGGAATTTGCATAATCGAATTATCCCATTTTATTCAACTATCTATAATAATCATTCACTGCCGGATAAGAAAACTGTTGCCAGCCGGTTTCAACATAAATATATAAATAAGAAAAGCGTTGCTAGGATATAAAGGAGAAAAAAAACCGTTGCTAGGTTATTTGAATGAATGAATGAATTGTAGGTTATTAAGTAATAAACAAAAAAACTGTTGATAGACTATTTGCTTATCAACAAAAAATTCCTCAGTTTTCGGAAACGAGTGTTTCTTAAGTTTTTTGGACAAAAATGTAAAGCTTTGTCTCAATAATGCTTTATGATATTATTGAGAAATTATAACTTGGATCTATTTCGAAATGAAGAGCGCGTTATATGTTGGTTCTAACAAAATTTATGAAATTTGGTAATCGAATTACGGCAAAAAAGGCACCCGGTATCGAATTATTTTCTTCACAATAGTAACACTGAGGGTAGTTAAACAGTTTTATTAAAATTTATTAATTCAAAGGCAAAGGCTGAAAAATGAGTTCTGAGCTCTGTCGATATCTGATTGACAAGAGTAACGCATGAGCTCATGTATAATATTAAGATCTGAACCTGTGCAATCTGAAGTTTAACTATTCAAAAACAAACAGAAAAAAAACAAACGGAAACGATGGAAAAGAGAAGGGAAATATCACAATTAACCAAAACAGATGTCTTGACGATTTAAACATTGTTTGAAAACTTTAATCGTATCAAATTGCGACGAACATTTTTCAATACGCTTGATTTTGAAAAGTTTTACTTCAAAATAACACCCCGTCGTTTAATCAGCGCTTAAGTGTCCCTTCTGAAGAACACCATGAATTTACTGAATTGTATAGGCACCAACTGCTCCTATGGAAAAATAAAAATATGAACGAAAATTTACGGCTATTATTCCAACAAAAGCAAGAATCAAAGGAAAAATTGCAAAGCACTTTTTAAAACATAAACGCAGAAAAAGTATGAAACTAGCTGGCAGACAGAATAAGAAATTAAAGTTGCAAATCAAACATTTTGTAATAAATTATCAAAACAGCTTGTTTTCCTTTTATAAATACACAGTACTTGCAGTATTGATCTTTATTACTGCTCGCTAGCGCCATCAAAACTTTTATTTATTTTGATTTGGTTTTCATTTTTAGAAGGAGCAGTTCTGAAAGTCGATAATTTATTCCAGCTGTTGAACAGTTTTCCGAGCTTTTAAATATTTAAGGCTGAAAAAAGAAACAAAAACAAATATTCTTTCAAGACACTACAAGAGTACAACTTCCAAGTAAATCAATTGCAAATCCAAATAGAAGAAAACAAATTTACTGAAATAATGTTTTAGAAATAACTAGAAGAAATCAAATTTACAGAAATAATGTTTTAGAGTATACACTCTAGTAATTAAGCTGTGATCACAATCTCTAATTAAGAGACCGCAGCACGACTCTCTCATTGTGGACCAGTTGTTTCACTGGAGAGTACAGTGGAGAGCTCAAGATTGCAATCAGAGATTGTGGGCTCGCAACCCGCAAAGTTCCCAAACTTTACTCTCACTAAAATATTGTTGACATTTAATCAACATAATGAGCAAAGAGTTGCTCTAATACAAATTTAGTGCAATTTTATTGCAAACATTAAAATATGATTCAATGTTATTCGAAAATGAACATAGAGATTCGAATTGCGAAAATAATGTTCATTTACAAACAACTAAAAAAGTATTTTGATAGTCAATACAAATCTTTTGCAGATTAAATATTTTCTTCACAAATTTAAAATTTGAGATTATGTAAATTTTAAATCCTTCAAATCTTTTGCAGATTATTCAAATTTTTGAAGTCTTCTGAAGGTTATCAAATTTTTCAAAAATTTAAATTTTTTTTTTACAAAAACATCTTATATTTAAAACTCTTATAAAAAACTACGATTTCTAAAGTTTTCTGAGACAAAACAAACTAGATAAAATGCTTAATGTTAAATTTTGGTTTCTTCGGAATCCGACATTGTTTGCCCAATTTATTTCTTGAAAAAAGTTTCAAAATATTTTTCAAAAATTTAAAAATGATTTTAGTTGACTCTCTTGTAATATCTCTCTCATAGCACTGCGACGAAAAACCAAATTAGTCAAAACTAATTGCTTAATGAAATACCTAAAACTGCGTAATCTATAAGCCCCAAATGAAAAAAAAATAACAAATCAGATTTTCAGGAAATTTGAGACAATAGCTTAGAAAACGGTTAAATTTTCCCGGGTGCTCTCTTTTTTATTAATCTTTTAAATATTAAATATTAAATTTCTAAGCATTCAGCACTGCAAAAAAATGCAGAATTTTCAAGTTAATAGAATAAATTGGACTGCCAAATTGACTACTAATCAAATTTGAAAGCAATTTTTTTTGTACTTTTGTACCTTGATGCAAATAGGGAAACCACCCCTACAAATTTTGAACCTGTCAAATGGATGCAAAAAAATGTTCAACTTATTGCGCTCAGTAAGTTAATAAACTTTGTCTGCGGAATTTTATACTAAAACTAAACCATCACTTCAAAAACAACTCTCTCGTTTAACTTTTAAGTGAAAGTTAAATAATCAAACCTAGAAGCTGAACAGAATCTTATGCAATGACTATTATTTTTCAAACAACCTTATGGAAGCTAACAATTATGGAAAAAAATGAAAACATCTGCGTTATTTTTCTCTTTTTGAAGGTTGACGGAACAGCCGAACATAAAATCAACTTGAGACAGCTTGACATAGCTCGATAAGAAACTCTACTAGTTAAGCGTAAAATTGGCTAGAGAGATGAAGCCTTGACGAACAAAAATGACAAGAAACAGGGTTATGACATTTTCAATATGCCAAGAACAATAGGTGTAATGTTTTCAACACTAGGCAACCAACATTTCTTGCTCGTGGGAAATGTTGGTTGAAATCCAGTACTGATCTATTTTCACAATAGCTACGCCTGCTTAGATTACCTTGCCTGTGAGAACGATTAACGCCGTGGAGATTTTCCCTTATTTCAGAACTCTATTTTAATGAATTGTTCTGTTGTATAGAATCATTTCAGTTATGTACTAATTTTATCTATGTTTTGATAACATGATCTACTTTATGTACGATAAATTTAACAAATTTAACAAATAATTGCGATATTCTACACTCGTAATAAGAACTTGATTACTTTTTGTTTCAAGAGCAGCTCTACGTTGGAAATATTATGAGGATTTTTTTTCTATTTCAGTCATACTATCAGTATTTAATAATTATCTGAAAAAGACCATACTACTGTATTTTTTCCTCTGATGATAGTTTTAAAAAGATGTTTATGTTTTTCCCAATCTCCTCGAATCTTAGACGACAAAACTAATTAAACCATGCTTAGACCACTTCAAGTCGAGTTGATCAATTTATGGCAGACATAAAGCAAATCTCAAAGGACAAGATCACTTAATGAAGCATAAATTAACAGCTATTTTATTCAATTAACTGACTTTATCAGTGCTTTTCAAGTCATTGTCGCAACATCAAACACAACACCAACATGCAAAGGTATTGAGAGTTAAAAGGAGATATAGACACTGTGATTCGATGATGTAAAGTAATCGCAAAACCGATTATGTGAATTCGATTTGTTAATTAACATTCAAAAAAACTAAAAATAATTTTCTGTTCGAAATGTGTTAAATTAAAGTGAGTTTAGTTTCAAAGCAACTGATGCCTGGTTTAGCATGAAATGTCAGAAAATTTGTGCATATATATATATATATATATATATATATATATAAAATATGGATATATATTTTTGTCAAATAGGTATATGTTTTTGTCTATATCAATTCTATTTCTTTCTCCCAACTTAAGTGGGCATAACTCTTGTAGACCAAGATATGATGTGAGTGGCTTTCTGTCGAAAACAGAAGAAGCAGATCAGCAGAATACGATGAAATCATGAGCAATAAAAATGATTTAATAGTTTCGAGGATCTGTTTTTCAGTCCTGATAGACAAAATAGAATCCGATATTTCATGGGTTTCCAATTGGTACCATTCGCAATCTCTTGAAACGTTTCCAAAGGGTATCTTTCAGAAACTGGTTGCCACCCGAATACGAAAAACAATAGAGAAAATAGAAAAAAAAATTATAAAAACTTTAAATGGTTTGCGATAACTAAGCAATGTGACAATACAGAATTTGTAAACAGTTATTTGATGTAATTTTTCATCCAATCGTTTTTCAACTGATCGATTTTAAATCGGGTTCATACATTAAGTAAGAGAATGCTACCTCGAGGCGCGAGTCTTTAAGCTCTACTACGTTGCATTGGATCAAAAAACGAAATTGAGGCTCAGTGTGTAACGGTTTGTACATAATGTTTTGTTTCAAGCGCTAAAGGCGAACTCCTAAATTCATTGCCAGCAGATTTTTTTCAAAAAAATCTTAAAAGATGTTTTGTCTCCATATTTTAATTGCTTGCACTGATGTGAGCACTTTCCGAGAAAAAACTCAAGAAATTGATTTAGTTTTATTATTTCCAAATTTTTCTTAAAAACATAGTATTATAGATCTCTATTTATCTATAAGGGCAACAAAATGATGGCTTTTATCATATCAAGCTGTGTTTCTTGCGCTTTACTTTGTGTAAGGGATGGTTTTGAAAACACTAACACCGTCAAAAAAACTAATTTTTTCAATTTCCTTCCTTTTTAAGAAAAATGGCTTTGTTATGTTTCTGCCTGCTATTAGTTAGCAAGCATTCTTTAATATATTGGTGTTTTTCAGACAATCTGTCAAAAGCATTTCTATTACAATAAAAAGAGCAATTGTAAATTTTAAAACAACTTTTTCCGTTTTAACGGCTTTTAAGATTTCTACCCAAAAACTTTTGATATTTTTGATAGGTTCCTTCATTGAGTAATCGAATTTAGCTTCTGCTGAGTTCTTGTTTTGTATGTTTTTTCTAGTAGCCGATAATTTTGAGGGAAAACTCAAATAAATTATTGATTAAAATTTAATTTGTCTTCCAGCTGAAACGATGAAAAGTTTCTGGGTCGTTGATTTGTCTGTGAAAAGAGTCTGTCTGTGATTTCTTCACGGGATCAAATAATGCACACTCAAGTTCTAAAAATCCTTTGAAATAAAGATGTTTGTTGCTCAAGGTCGATTCATTTTACAGCTTTTGGGAACTTGCGAAAAAATGACAAAATTTTCTCTATGAAATCAATTAAAACTTCGACAGTAATAAACACATTTTACAGGCAAAATTCAGTACTTAATCTGGCAAAATTATTTTTATTTTTGCAGAAAATAACACAAAGTCTTAATAATATTTGTAAATTTATAGAACCCTTCAATTAACATTTTCTACAAATGACGGCTTTACAATGGTACTGATCAGTACTTCACTGTTATTCAAAAGAAGTATTGATAAGAAAAATTTGACTGAGGAAAGAGAGCGCCTCTCCCATTATTATGTTCCACGCTAAAAAAGATTCAAAAATAAAAATGAAAATATACACTTTCAAAATGAGTTTGCAAATTTAAACAATTATATCAATTAAACAATTTTTCAAGAACTTTCATCAGTTTACCGACGCAGATGATGTTTTTAAGCAGAATATAACCGGTTGTAACCATTCAAGATAATAATTTTGACAAGTATAATTCAAGATAATGACAAGGATAAAGTGCTACATTGAAAGTACTGCTTTCTTTAAAATAAATTCATTTAACTTTGTTCTTTTTATTGATTTTTTACTTCCTCAAAAGAGCGCTAAGGGTCTTGGAAGATCACAAAATTACTGGCGGGGTATTATTTAATCCAAAAACTCAGTCATGTATTGTCAAAACTTACGACATTGAAAAAATTGAAGCCCTAATATTTTTGATTGGTCACGCTTTTCCTTGTCAAAAACGTAAAATATTACAAAAACTACACCACTTTCTAAAATACATCATATAGAGATCTTTAGCCTATGTTTTTTAGAACACAAACTCTTTTGATAGGATCCTCAATTTAATAGAACCATAGAGGAGTATTTTCATGTCCATTCTCGTAAAAAAAATAGCAACATGCTATTGTACTACGCTTTATAACATCAGTTTTATTTGGCCCCGTCCGTGTTTCTTCTAAGTAGAACGAAAACAATTTTTCCACAGTTTTGCCGTTGGTTCGAAACCTTGGAGAGTTTTTGTGCCCAAAACCCATAACGTGTAGAATTCAAGTTTTATATATTTAAACGCCCCATACTCCACCAAACACATAAACACACACACACACACACACACACACACACACACACATATACATAACTCACACTCGCCTTACAGACACTCAAACACACATACACATATAGACATACGTTTCCAAATCCTCTTCAATTTTTGAAATTTTCTCAAGTCTTCGCAAATTGTTTTTCAATTGTTTTCATTGTTACCCTTTTTCTTTGCTATAAAACAAAAAATGTCTGACTTGACTTATCATTATTAAAGATAGCTTTTTTGTAATATCTGACATGAATGTGGTGGTTTTCAAGATTTTCTAAGTTTATATCTCTGAGAACAATTTTGCGTTGATGATTTTAACACGACAAATTGTGCTATCTCTGACAGCCACATTTTTATTTGTATAGTTTGTATATTTCGTTATTATTTTTTCAAGAAGTTATTGACTTGTAATGCGTTGAAAAATATTGCTAATTTTTTTTCCTTTCGCTTTATAAATTCGGTTATACTTCATTTGGACGTTAGATTTTACAGTTGGTTTGATCACTTGGCCGAGGAGTTATTTTGTTCTTTGATTAGATTTAATGTTTTTACCGGCCTCCTTTTTATAAATTATTATTCACTTTTTCGACAATTTTGCCCTTTCAAAATGGAATAAAATGTTAAATACCGAGCGTGTTAATTTGTCCCAAGCCAGTTCAAATATTTTCATAACTGTTATATATGCTGCAATTGACTGTAAGGCATAAATTTGGGATCAATTTTTTCCCAATTTTTTGATTTTTTCAGTTGAAGTCAATTAACGTCAGCCGCAGTTCAATTTAGCATTGTAGAAGCAATAAATTTGTCTCATGATTGTTTTTTTAGGTATAGATGTTGATAAAGTTAACTTAAAAACAAACTATTGTAATCATTATTGCCATTTTGTCATAGTTTTAATTTTTTTGTCATAATTGAAGATGTTTTTGGGCAAATGAAAACTTCTTGAACATTTAGCACAGGACGTTTGCTAAATTTTTTCAGCGCAGAATTTGTTTTGAAAGCATCGGTTTTGAAATTTTTGGTGACTTGGTAGCAATTTTGGTCATTATTGCTATTTTTTAAAAAATATTTTGTCATTTTCATCTCTGTTTCTCTATGCGTCCAGTCAGGTTTCAGGTTTCAGGTTACCTATAAAATAAATAACAAATCAAGAATGGTTTTTTGAGAGGCTGCAGTTAATAGAAACTAGGCCAAAAAACTTTTGTGCAACAGGCTTACTAACATTAATGCGAAAAAAAACGTAAAATTGAAAAACGAATTTAAAAAGTTTGTACAAAAACTTTTTGGGGCCAAACTTTGTCCAATTTGATGAAAACTTCGCTCTAAAAACAATAATTTTAAAATCTGATACGCGGATAGAAGTTTATGCTTTGTTTGTCTAAACAAAAAAGACAAAAATAACGTCAACCAATGAGACCCACAATTAAGCTGCAACAGTTTTAAATGAAATCGCTTACAATTCATCTTAAACTACTATATGACACAAAACGGCTCTAAAATCATCAAATGGTTCGAAAAAACTGCTCAAAAATATCAAAAGATGGTTTCGTATGGACCATTGTTGACTGTGATTTTTTTAAATGACTTTGTTTAGTAAACCACAGGTCTTTATTGCAAATTTCTCGGTAAGGGCTCAAATCCTTTTTTATTTGTTTCCTGATTTTCAACGGTCACTGAATACGACAAACGTTTTTATACATTAGAGTCTTTAGCGTTCAATTCATTTTCGATTTAGTGCACTTCTGCTAAAATCTCTGACGTCACAGAAAATGTAACAAAATGTTAAACTAATCAATTCAGTTTTTCATAAACGAACGATCAGATCTCTTTTCTAACGGTTCCATTTCAATTATCTAAAAAGCCTTGACGAATTCGAACAAGAATTTGAATAAGCAATAAGAGCAGCTTTTACAGTAATTGTACCCCTAATCCTCCAGCGCCTGATAGATTCGAAACCCACCGATGCCGAACTGTTAGGTCAAAAATCACTAACCATGGTAGAATTGCTACCCGCCTATCGTGTATAATTTAACATTTTTACAATTTCGCTAATAGTAAAAATTTCACACCGTGTCGAATCGTATTACTCGCGTTTAAAATGGACTGCCTATTAAGCCGAAAGAAATTTGAGGTTTAAAAAATCAAAGCAAAATATTCGACGAAAAATGATTTTGTATCAATTAATCGAAAAAAAATCTTTTCACAAGCGAAGCACAGTTGTACGCCGCGTTCGTTTAATCGAAATTAATTTTTGAAAAATTCCGCGTCAATTAACTTCAATTAACTTTATTTTTTTCATGGAAAAATTTAACCTTCTGACTATAATTGTAAGATTGTCCTCTTTCTTTTGGGAAATACAATTCTTGTTTTTCTCCTTAATAAAAAAATTTCAAATAAATTATCTTGAAATAAATTTTCAAATTATTTCAAGATAACAAATTTCTTTCACACTACAAATATGAAAACAGTAACAGACATCAGTCGGCTTTAGAAACAGCAGCCATTTGAACGGCAGCTTCAAAAATACGGCAGCAATTTTCTTACAAGCTGATTTTTACGCATTGTTTGATCAGGCCCTAAGGCACAATAGCGCTGTAAACACGAATTGGTATTTCCTCAAACACAATACAATACGACATAGGTTAATTGAGTTTGAAATGGGTCTAAAAAGGCTGCTTTAGAAATTGACCAAGTCATGAGAGAAAGGAAAAAAGCCTGAGAAAATTTATTTGAACGTGATTAAATTGTGAACAAAGAGCTGAAATCGGGAACAAAAAACTGCTAGACAGATTTCTATACAGCCAAGTGACAAGAATTGATAGCCGAAAGGTGACTTGAGAGCTTTTGACTAAAAGCTTATTGAAATTGGGAACCTACTAGGAAATAGAGTTCGATAGTGCTCCTAATCAAATCAAGTTTTTACCTATAACCCCAAAATCAATTTGCGCAAAAGCACTTGAAATCCGCACGCGAGATTTTGAGATACTTTTTAGTTGAAGCAGATGCGAAGGGTGCTATTTTTTTACAAGTGTAGAAAGGTACAAGACTTGCTTTTTGATAAACAATGCTTTTTGATTAACGAAATATAATTTGATAAACCAAAAGTTTTGTTCGATATTTACAAAAAATTTTGTTGGCTCAATTCCAATCGAAAATTGAACAGGATAGTGAAAAGGGAAACCAAAATGGTTATAACACCAATTCTTGAACTAATATATAAATTATTCTCAGTAGTTTAATTCAATTCATATTTTGAAGAAGTAATTGTTTTCAAAAACTGAACAAACTGTTTCACTTAAAGTTAATCTGAAAAGCGTTTTTTTAAAAACCTTTATAGGTATTTTCACCACCACATCCTGGATTCTAAAAAGTAACTTCTTATTAGTGACATTCTAATCTTTAAAATACAAAAGAAGATATCCAATTTGCAAAATAAAAACTGTGATCCAATGCTATACCAACTAACTTCAACTAAAACGATAGTCTCAAAAAATATAGATCCAAAATTTTCGCATGCTGTCGATAATCGTATGTGTGCTGAAACAAAATTAGAAAAGTGCCAGGATTTAGCAACCATGAAATTAGTACTATAATTTGGACTCTACATATTAAATGGACTCTACATTATTCATCAGGCCTTAGTGTCTCAGAACAAATATCAATCCAGGTTTTTCAATGGATAGAAAATAAAACAAACGGTAGCTTTACTTTTCACTAAAAAATCACAGTAAAAAATTCGGCAGCAATAAGTCTATAAAAATTGACGACGATCTCAAAAACGAGAACTTCCAGCATTTTTCAGAGCACAAAAACAATCTATGATTCGCGAAAAAGCTGAGCTGGCATTAAAATTAAATAACAAAAGTTTCGAATTGTCACCTAAAGCCGTTTGAATTCAGCAGACATAAATCATGTAACTCTTTAGTCCAAGTGTTTCCTATTATAAAAGAATAATTGTTTCCTTTCTTAGTTACTTTTGCACAACAGAAAGTGTGAAGTACAACGTTCTAATAAAATTATGTTTCATTTGTTTACTTCTTTGTAGAAACAGTCATCCATCTACCTTTCAAGTTCTTGGACAGTTATTCCAACTTCCAAACGTACTACCAATAACTGTGCAAGACTTTGCAGTTTAGCCTCAAAAAAAACATTAGGACAATAGAAAAACTTGGATTTCTTTTACATCTATGAAATTACAGAGATAAAGTTGACAAAATGTGTTTCCTCAAGTCAGATGAAAATTAGTTTTTATATAAATTGCTTTCAAAGGAAAGCTACTTAAAAGGTTTTCCGAAATTTCAAGTCCTTGAATATTCGTTGCTTCCAAGAACCAACCATTCATTTTCGCAACAAAAACTGTTTAAATCAGATTCTGATAAGTTCACATTGGCCTGAATTTTCTCACCAGTATTTCCCATTTGTATTGACAGTTTGCCATATTTTTAGGTTTTTGTGATTAAAAAATTGTTCTGCTTCTGCTTAAATCTGATTTGAATGATAATTTATTACTTTGAACGGCTAAATTGAGATTCTAATAACATTTTTTGCATTTATTAAAAGCTATTTTTCGTATGAAAACTCAATTCAATAAAAAAATTGCCAAGACCTAATTATTTGAATAATCCATGACCTAAAAATTAAAAGATAATAGTTGGCAATTCATTGGTTAGTTCGAGCTATTTTTTTGTAATTGTAGTGACAAACAAGTGCAGCTACACCTAAATCTTAATCAATTTGATTTTTTGACTAAGAAAAGTCCCCAGCTCCCTTTGTTGAATCAGATAAGCATTCTTACGCACAAATTTTTTCAATTCTCAAAAATGTTTCTTCATTCTTCTATTCCAGTACATTGATACATTAAATTTTCTGATCTGCCATCTGCAATATTAAATATGATTATAAGCTATGTAATCGAGTTTTTTAAGAAAAAATTTCTAAACACTTCTTATCAAGCGTAAACGCTGTGGGATCAAGCAAATGCAAAATATTAGGAACGGAAGTATAGATTGGACTATGATTTTTTTTACTGGTATGCTGTTATACTGAATCTATCCCGTGTTAAAGATCGGCCTCCTTGTAAATTGGGTTTAAAAAAATGCTTTGACAAGTCGTTTTTAGGATTGTTTTCTCAGGACTACAGTTTCTAGCCCAAGGTTTCCGGGAAAATCAAATGCATATGGAATTCAGTTACAGTCCCGATTAACATCTTGGTTAAATGATTATTACTGGTTGATATTTTTTCGTTGGTCAAGCCAAAATCCTAAAACTAAAACTACACTCGATTCTTGCATCTGATTTAGCCGAAATTAGTTTTGTTGAGAACCAAAAATAAGTCAGCGCTAATTCGTAAATTCAAAGTTGGTAAATTCAACGGCCATCATCAAGGGACCAGAAGATAAATTAGTCATATGACAGCAATAGCAGTAAGCATTTTCACTTTTCCTTCATTTGATTAAATACTTTTGATTATTTTTGACATTCTCGATGGTAACAATTTTATAAGTAAATTGATTTTCAGAAACTTTTTGGTTGCATAAATGTCGTGCACCATGCAAATATAACAACGCAAACGAGCCTACAATACATCCAAACATATAGACATTTGTTCACTATAAAAAGATGACATGGTTGTCAGTTTGTCGGAGAAAAATTTTTGATTGAAGCAAAATCTAGCAAATCATTTAGAGTTAGCCCATTCGAAAGCAATACCTTCAGTTCCAGTCAAAGTAGAATTCATTCAAAGTAATAAAATCCAGCCAATTTTTAAATTTTTTTCACATCAAATATCGACCGAAAACGGAGTTTTTGTAAGTCCAGGCCTGAACTACGATACTAGTCAATAATAATTATTCCTCGAAAAATTATTAGTCGATAATACATCAGCGGAATTTCTATCGCTTAAAATAAATCACTAGTATCCCCCCGAGAAATTTATGTCCAAAAAATAAAAATGATTATCTCTCTGTCAAATTATTTGCGCACCGAATACTGTAATGATGAAGTTTCGGTATTTTACTGAGAATATTCTCTGTTATTAAGTAGAAACTGATGAGCAATATCGAAAACTAGAACTACAGTTTGCAAAAAACTGAAGAAACTTATATAAATTCTATGGAAATGTTTATCAAGATTTTCCCCTTTATTTATGCATCGCTTGGAGCTAAGCGGTTGTCATTTTATTTTTAAAACAAACTAAATTCAATATAAAATATAATTTTGAGTCAAAATGCACTAATTAGCAGTTCATTTCGAAGAATACTTTTAAAACATCAATTTCTGTTTTCTTCTTAAAGATAAAAATCTGTTCTCTTTTTCTAACAATGGGTTTTGGAAAACGCAGTGAGATTTATTACTGTTATGAGGGCCATAGTTATTTAAGTTATCTGTTTATTTGTTTATTCTCTGGATCGCGCTAGAGGAAAGAAGGCCGGATAAAATATCACCAGTTTATGAGAAGAATTCCATGCTTGAAAAATTTCACGCCCTTTCAAAGGTCAAAAAAATTTTCTTAGTGCCCCTGTGTTTTGTTTATATAGCTACGAAGGTGTAAACATCCGGCAGAAATTTGATCATGATTTTTGTCTATCCATAGCTATGAATGAACTTACTAAGACAACTATAGATTCAAGATTTTTAAGAGGTTCTTGGGGTTCGCCCATAGTCAGACCAACCACATTACGAAACAGAGCCCCTAACATATAAAGTGGACCATTTGGTTCATTGGGTACATGACAAAATACCCAATGTCCTATTATACCCAATGCCATTGTACCCAATTTATTCCCTTTGATCTTTTCGTTCAGTAATCCGATTAAAAACTAGCATACGATATTTCATAAGTATGTTTTATCATACTTAAGCAGAAAATTTAATCGCATGTTCGGTTGTCATGGTTTCATGTCAAGTCCCAAGGGCCGCTGAGGCATCGCCAAATGCAAGAGCTAAATATTATGTTAAATAATTGTTCTTGTAATTTCAACTTGAGGATTTTGGGTATATTTTGTGTGTTTTGCCCCATTGGGTATTTTGGCATTGAATATTTTGTCCTGGCCTGGGTCCATTTGACCTCTTTACTTTTATAGAACGTATCTTGATATATGAAAAAAAGGTCCCTGCAGTATGGAATATGGCGACAAAAGGAACAACTGGAACGATTATGCTAATTGGTATTTATGCGATGTCGCCCATCCTTTGTCGCCAAATTCCACAAATTAGTGCAATATTATCTTTTAGAGACTTTATTCTCTAACCAGACCGTTTTCCAGATTTTCAGCTAATGATCAGATCATTGTGTGACCAATTGTCCAGACGTTTTAAGTGAACATGATTTTCCCGGGCCATCCAATTTGGGTCGCGCTGTACCGCCGTTTGCGACCGAAAATGGTCTCATAATAGGGTAAAGTCTGAAAAATCTCATCATGGGCTATATATATCCTGATTCAAGAATTAGATTTAGAATGGAAATGTAAAGATTCAGCTCTGAAAAGAGTGCCATTTGGGTTCGAAAAATCAAATAAGGTCACAGAAATGGTGCAGATAAAATAACTGTCAAATTTGCCAAATTTGCTTCAATGGATTTTTCGAGATCAGATTTTAGAAGTTAAATATAGAACCGTTTATATCGTTAAAGCGTGACGTCCTCGAGAAAAAGAATGCTCTAAAAACTCTTATGCGTTTAAAGCAGCGAAAGCCTTTCAAAAACATCTCTTAAAACATTGTTTCTTACTGAAATCTTTATTGATATCATATCTAAACGTTTTTTTTCTAAACTATTCATTACTTCTTTTTCCTTTTGTTTATCGTCTTATCACCATGGAGAGCAACGAACAACCATCAGTAGCAGTGACACCTGAGTAACAATTACGCAAAACAAAAAACTGAAGCACTTTGTAAGGAAGTTAAAGATCTTAAACAAAAAATATTGAGCAAGATCAGGAACTACAAATTCTTCGGGCAAATAAAAAAAACATCAATGAACGATTGCGGGCCCAGGAGAGGTATTCTCGGAAAGATAGTGTACTCATTGTGAATCCTCCTTTTAACGCGCGCACTAGTAAAAATGTGACATACCACACATTAAAAATTTTTGATGATTTTCTCGGAGTGAAATTAACGGTTGATAGCAATAAAGCGTGTCATATAATACCCAACACTGAGACAGAATACCAAATGTCAACGGTGATACGCAAGTTTAATTACTTCAATGATAAGTTGAAAATTTTCAACAAGAAAAGAACGCTGCGGAAAGCCAAAAATTGATAAATCAAGAAATATGATTGTCAGTACACATAACTGCACTGTCTCTGTTTAGGTTGATCGAGGAAGCCAAAAACCAACATACAAAAAAATCAATGATGTTGAAGACCTCATGTAGACAGGGGTAATGTTTTGGCTGTGAAGAAAAATACGTACAACGCGAGGTCAAAACACAATGACCTTGCTGATCATTATTCGCCGGCTCACAAAAAGCAGAACACAAGACAATACTGACAATGACCAAAAACTTCATAATATCAGAAGTCGCGGTGAAACTCAATAATTTTTGTTAATATATTGCAATAACTGAACTGTTATTAACACAGAACTTAACGTGTGGTTAATTTTATTAATCAGCGCAAGAGATCAATTAGTATAGGCTAAGGGTAGCTTAGTGTGTTTTCTCTTCTACAAGCGTGACTGTCTTGCTTGTGATTTCCGCAAGTTGTCATTTAGCAAACTGTGATATACGCAGTTTTGCTGATAGCGAGAGATGGTTACACTATACTAAAAAAACTCTGTGATTTTTGCAGAGGCAGCAAAAAAAAAGAAAAAAGAAACAAGACACTTTTTATTATAACTTTTTTTCTTTTTTTTTAAACTGCTTGTAATTAAATCAAATTATTTGTTTAAAAAACTTGAAGACCTGGAATAAAACAATGAAGAGGGAGATGGTTTTGATTGGCTTAAATTTGCTGCCAAAACGCACTGCTCTTTTATTTTTTAAAATGACATCTCAAATCTCCACTAAAAACAAAGAAAAAAACTTGATACTTCTGCAAAATAGAAGATCACTGTCAAAAAATTTTGACGAATTCAAAATATTTCAAAAGGTGAGAAACAGGCAATTGCGATTTGCTTAACTGAAACGTGGCAAAAGCCAACAGATAACACACAAATTTTAAATCTAGCAAATTACAGTAGCTTATTTAGTTCGCAAAAAAGAGCGTTGGTGGCGTTGGAACATTTGTAAATTCCGCGGCTAATGCAAAATTGCGTGCAAAACTGGAAAAAGTCTCAATTCAGGCTATATCAGTTCTGATAATTTATAGAGGGACTGAAATATTTATAACCTGTGTTTATATACAACCAAACTGCACCAATGAAGCTACGTTTTCAACTTTAGGAAGTTATTTAGATGAAACAGTTCTCGAACCAAATACCAAACATATACTTTGGGGGGACCTGAATATTAATTTTTTTCACGAAGGAAAAAAATATGACCATCTAATATCAATACTTAGCGCTATTGGGCTCTCTTTTGTGTCATCACAAGATGCAACAAGAGAGACCAATTACTTGAATTGTTTTTTACAAATTTCAAATCCTGTGAAAAAGTACTGAAAACAGCTGTAAGCGATCACTATACCATTAAATTACAATTTTTTGAAAATACCAAATTTTCCAACAAAAAATGTAATAAGATACGAGTATGGTCAAAATTACAGAACACAGATAATCTGAATCAAATAAGAGCAAAAAATTGTGTCTTACAGTTGAACTTTCTGCTCAAGAAAAAATTAAATTTCATCAATTGCAATGAATCATTGATTAAATTCCAAGACTTTTTAAACAAAGAACTGAACAAAATAATTCCGGAAAGCAACCCATATGTTAGAAACAAGAGAAATTGGATCGACAACGAAGTAAAAAATGCTGCTACAAAGAAACATCACTTAAGGCAACTGTATTTAAAAGACAGATCTTCATCAGCCAAAGCAAAATATGAAAATCAATCCGAAGTAGTTAAGAAACCTGTCAGGAAATGGATGAGACAATGCTATCAAACAAAAATAAAAAAAAAGCTGGTCAAAACACTCGAAATTTTTTTGATGCTGTAAAAGAAATAATGGGTGAATCCAAAAACCTAGACATCAAGGAAGTAGAGTCAAAACTGGAATCTTTTAATAATTTGCAGACATAGGGAAAAAACTTACAGAAAAATTTAGTGCTAAACGCAATGAGTCCAAAACAAAGAAAATTGACAACTGTTTATTTCTCCAAAAAACAACGAAAACGGAGATAAGCAAAATTTTTAGTGATATGAAAAAAAATGCAGTGTAGATGCTTTCAATTTGAATAAATATTGCATACGGCTGCTTGCGCCATCAATTTCACCTTTTCTCTGCGAAGTCTTCAACTCCTGTCTAAATTTTGGTTTGTTTCCTGATTGCCTGAAAATTGCAAAAGTAATCCCAATATTCAAGGAAGGGAACGAAAGTGATCCATCAAATTATCGTCCGATATCACTGCTACCGGTGGTGGTTAAAATTTTTGAAAAAATTATCTTCAATAGAATTATTGTTTTCCTTAATAAAAAAAATATTAAATGAAAATCAATTTGGTTTTAGACAAAACCGCAGCACAATTGATGCACTGGTGGAACTCAGCGAAAATGTTCGATTAAATTGGCTAAATTGTAAACAAAATACAATCAGTACTTTCTTGGATCTCAAAAAAGCTTTTGACACCTTGGACCACCAAATCTTACTAGCAAAGTGCTCCAGTTATGGTCTAAGAGGACATGTTTTGAAAGTTTTGAAGTCTTTTTTGAGCAGAAAATTTCAATACATTGAAATAGGCTCGAAGAAGTCATCTATGAGGAGCATAAAAATTGGTGTCCTACAAGGCTCAATAATCGGTCCTTTGCTTTTTATTATATACATAAAAGATCTGACCCTCGAAACATCTGACATAAAATCCATCCTCTATGCAGATGACACTGTAGTTTATACAAAAAGTGAACCCAAAACAAATGAAACTAAAATCAGTGTAATTCTTCAGAAAACAGACTCCTGATTGAAAAGAAATCGACTGACTTTAAACGTTGAGAAGACAAAATGCGTCGAGTTTTCGAAAACAGTGCAAAAGAATTCTGAAAGGGTGTATATTAACATTAAAACAATCCAAAATGTTGAAACTTTTAAGTATCTAGGGATTCAGGTAGACCATAAATTAAGTTTTCAAGAACATGCTAAAAATTTAACGAAAAGAATGTTAGGTTTCTGCACACTTCTCTACCGAATTAGGAAGGTCCTAACAACAAATCAGTTAGTTCAAGTCTATCGAACATATGTGCAACCAGTAATTCAATACGGAGTCTTAGTTTACGCTAACACAAGCAATCAAGTACTCAAAACCCTGAATCAAATGGTGAAAAAAATAGCCAGAATCATAACATTCAAAAAAAAGTTTGACTCCATAACAAGTAAGCGGAAAGAACTGCTAATTTATAATGTATCAGAGCTCCACCTGTATGAAATACTCAAAATGGCAATAAAAAATAATACGAAACGAATGCAAAATCCCAGTTTTAAAGAACTGTATCTCAAGGGAAGAGCTTCTCAAAATAGCAAATGCCCGAAACAGTTCTCGCAAATTGTGTTTATTTAAGAACAAGTTTGAAAATTTCTCACTGCAACCAAAAATTCGTAAAATGGTTAATTGCTTGCTAAACTTTTTTTCCCAATTTTGTCAACTTTATTTTTGATCTCTCAAAGCGGCAAGTAAACGACTTTTGTCACAAGTTTTTGGACTTGTGTTTTTTTGACAATGATGAGTTGCTATCTTGGTTTAAAATGTGAGACTCAACCGAGTTCTAAACTCCAAGCTTCCAACAATTCTTTTTAATGTAGCTAGAAAAATTGTCTGATAATCTTTACTTATAATCTTTGATGTTTGCGATCTCTTTTGCTAGAGACACTTGAAAACAGGCCAACCTTGGCCTAAAAGTGTTCTGCTGGAGTATTAAATGCATAAATGAATTTCGATATTAACTTCTAAATGTAAAAGAGCAAGTTTCTTTTTTTCCTAATCAATACTCTGGAAACAATTTATTATTATTATTATTATTATTGTTATTATTATTATTATTATTGTTATTATTATTATTATTATTATTATTATTATTATTATCATTATTATTATTATTATTATTATTATTATTATTATTATTATTATTATTATTATTATTATTATTATTAATATTTTTATTATTATTATTATTATTATTATTATTATTATTATTATTATTATTATTATTATTTTTATTTGCTATATTGATCAGTTTTCAAATTTTAAAGATGGAGATGTTTCAATTCAAGATATATTCTTATTTGATTCATAAACCATTTTATTATAAAAGAGCAAACCGTTAATTAGTCAAAATATATAATTCCAAATAAGACAAGCAATTTGACTTCCGTTTTAATCGCATTTTATCTATTTTAAAATGCATAAATTTTTATACTCCGGAAGGGGTCTATATTAACATTAAAACATAATTTGATGTTAATTTTTACACAATCTTATTTGCCTTTTATTTACCCGAAACTGGTATCGAGGCCATTTTGAAAGCCGATTCACTATTAAACCTCCTTTGCTATCGGTTAGGTTAATCAGCGCAAAAAAATTTAATCTCTTGGAAGCAATTTCAATCCCAAAATTGAGTTTTGGGTCGTAAATAGAATCTAGCCCAAAAAAATAACTAACTTCTTTGTCTGAGATGAATTTTCGCTGAACATTCCTCATAATTTTGGTTATGATATGTTCAAGTGATACTCTATTTAATACTAGTTGCCGAGATAATATT